>NC_045958.1:11334446-11637456 GCF_010909765.2 Amblyraja radiata
CCGCTATTAGGTCTCGGCGCAGGCGGAGACGGGGGATACGACAAGAGAAGTCGCATCCCCCCCGAAGGAAGAGACCAAAAACATGTTTCTCCCCCCCACCCACACACATACACAACCTAATAAACCAAAAATTAACTAAAACAGGACAAAAGAACAACAAAAAAAACGGAAAAAAACAGATGGACTGCAGGCGAGCCGCAGCTGCTAAGGCAGCGCCGCCATCTTGAAATAACTCGAGAAATAAAGCATGACATTTTCAGATAAGGAGATTTGGGACTCCACAAGAAATGTCTCTACCGGAATAATTAATATTTTAACGTTAGCACGTCGTTTTTTCGAGAAGATGTGATTATACACAAACACATACACACAAATAAATACACATCCAAGATCAGACTTTTAAGTATATAGATACCATCTTAGATCCACATCAAAAATTGTAGCCCATCCCTCTTACATCACTCACCTCAGCTTACCTACTCTTGAAGACCCAATCAATGGTTGCATTATCTCCTGATTTGTCAATTTCTACACCATACCCTAACTCGCTCCATGTCCTGTTCATCCACAAGTCCTGTCAATCCCTTCACCTATATACACTGGCCACTGATATGCCAATTTTAATATTCCATTTGCGTGCAAATCCCCCCTTTTTTACCCATTTCGTTCACGTATTCTTTTCATCCCCCAAATTATATACCTAAGCAAGATTCTGTCATTGAAACGAAGGCAGTGAATAGCAAATTTTCAGCAGCTGCAGCAACATTCCCGCACGCAACATCAATAAATGCCATGTGAGTGAAATAATTTTAAAAACGAATGGCTAAATTGGTTCAAAGTAGAAAAACACAATTTGTCTATGGAAATATCAAGACGTATTATTTGTTGAATCTCGGCAGGCCTGAATTCGCATTTCAATTGACAATTACTGCATCAAAAATTAAAAATAAACTGTACAACGAGGGCATTCGATCCAATTTGTGATCCCAGCTACAAAGACAGATGTGTACAGCAATTCGTTCTTCCCACGCACAATTAAAGCATGGAATAATCTCCACTCAACTATAGTTACGCAACCTGATGCAACTACATTTAAAGTAGCACTTTCTTCCCAATAACCCCTTCTGGCTTAATCCCTCCCTTCACCACCTCCAGTTTAAATTCAATTTGGAATATTTTGGAGGACCAAGAACCAAGAACCCCACGCCGAAAAAAGACGAAGAACGGGGGAGGGGAGGGGGGGGGGAAATTGCGACAATAGTGTACTCGAACCGATCCCACACAAGATGAACGAGCTGATTGAGCTATTTTGGGATCTGCAAAACTTACCTGCTCACCGCTGACTTCTTTCTGGGAGCCTCAGCGCCGTGTTTACTAAAGATCTTATAGCGGAGATCGTTGGTGTTTACTAACCGGCGTCGCTCGGATACGCGTCGCGAGCGTCAGCACGAGCGACTCGGACCAACTGGCGGAGTGGAGTGGAGGGAGAGCGCGAGAGACAGAGAGAATATTTGCTGTAATATAAGCAACACGACGAATACAGCAGGAAAGACGTTCCTCTGGTATCTTTGTACAGCAGAGTCAAATATTAATGGTGCATTAGGTTACAATTGTGCAAGCCCGCTAGTCGATTTGCGACATGAGGGTTGTTTCTCTTCCCTCTGTCCGGAGTGAGATCTTTGGGAAGGAGGAGCTGACTTTCTGGCGGTGGAGGCTGGTTTAAATCCGCGCGCGAGAGCGGCCCGGGAGCAACGGCGGGCAGCGCGAGATCGCCGGGACCGGAGCCGGAGCTGGTGCTGGCGGGAGAGAGCCTCGCATATTCATTCCAAACACGGCGGCAACTTGTCCATTTGCGTTATAACTGCAAAGGTAACGTGCCCAGGAATTTACTATTTCTGACCTTAAATGTATATTTTGCTTTCTTGCGTTTTTTTTTAAAACGCTGTCTTACTGAATCATGAAAGTTTAATTACAGTTGAAGAGGACTAATGCCACGGTCCCAGTCGTCACAAGTTAACTGTAGCCAGTGAAATGGCTGTGGTACTCGGTCTCTACTTATAATGTGCTCTTTCTCGGCCGTCCTTTCGTTCTCAATGAAAGAAACATGAAGAACTCGGCGGGTCGAGCAGCATCTGCGGGTGAAGTGTTGTATGGTTTCGATGCGAAGAATCCAGCATTCCTTCGAGCCCATAGATTCTGCTGTTTCACCCACTGCGTCAGGCTTTATGTATCATAGACTCGTACAACACGAGAACAGGCCCTTCGCCCCAACTCGTGCATGCTAACCAAGATGCCTCATCTAACATTCTCAACCAGAAAAAGAGGGATTTGAAGGTGAGACTAAGAGGGGCAAGGATGACTACAGGAGGGAGCTGAAACTTCAGCAGAACAACATAATGGATTTGTGGAGCAGTTTGAAGACCAATTACATGCTACAAGATGACCAGTGGCCTGGGGAAGGACTGGGTCAACAAACTAAACTTTTTTTAAACAGATTTGATAGAGGGGCCTCTGCCCACCCTCCCCACAGACTCTCCTCAATCCCCCTGGTCCACTTCCTCTGCCCTTTCTTTGTCACACCTGACTAACAAGACTGAACAGGTGAGAAAAGAGCTGAGCAGACTCCGCCCAGGCAAAGTCATGGGTCCCGATGGTGTCAGCCCTAGGGTACTCAATGCGTGTGCCAGTCAGTTGTGCGGTGTACTCCAGCATATCTTCAGCTTGAGCCTGGAGAGGGTTCCTGTGATGTGGAAGACATCCTGCCTGGTTCCTGTACCGAAGAGGATGCGTCCCAGCTCCTACAGTGACCAAAGACTGGTGGCGCTGACCTGACACATCATGAAGTCCCTGGAGAGGCTGGTGCTCACTCACCTGCGGCCCTTGGTTAAACCCTACCTGGACCCCCCCCTGCAGTTCACTTACCAAACAAAGGTGGGGGTTGAGGATGCCATCATCCACCTGCTCCATTGTTCCTCCAATGCTCACCTGGGTAAGCTGGGAAGCACTGTGAAGTCATGTTTTTTTTTTTTACTTCTCCAGTGCTTTTACACCACCCGGCCTGCACTGCTAGGGAGCAAACTGCCGAATATGCGGGTGGATGTTCCATTGGTGATCTGGATCACCAACTACCCAACTGGACGACCACAGTATGTCAGGCTACAGAACTGTGTCTCTGTCATGGAAGTGAACAACACAGGGACCCTACAGGGGACGGTCCTCTCTCCCTTCCTATTCACCATCTACACGTCGGACTTCAGATACAACTCGGACTAATGCCACCTGCAGACATTTTCGGATGACTCTGTGGGCTGCATCAATGAGGGGAGGGAAGCTGAATACAGGGATGTAGTCAATGGCTTTGTTGAGTGGTGTAGGCTGAATCACCTGCTCAACACTGACAAGATTAAGGAGTTAGTGGTGGACTTTTAGGAGGAGAGGAATACCCTAGTCTCCATCAAGGGTGTGGATGTGCAGTTTACAATGGAGTACAAGTACCTTGGAGTTTACCTGGACAGTAAACTGGACTGGTCCGGGAATGCTGAGTCACTGTATAAGAAGGGACAAAGCTGTCTGTACTTTCTGAGGAGGCTCCGCTCTTTCAACATCTGCAGTGAAATGCTGCAGCTGTTCTCTCAATCGGTGGTGGCCAGTGCCATCTTCACTGTCGCGTGCTGGGATAGCAGGGCGAAGGCTGCATGGATGCCAACAGAATTAACAAGCTCATCAGAAAGGCTGGCTTCATCCTGGGGGTGGAGTTGGATTCACTGGATGTGGTCTTGGAGGGGAGGATGCTCCTCAAACTGTGAAGCATCTTGGACAATACAGTTCACCCCCTCCATGACACACTGGTCAAACTGAGGAGGCTGGGTGAGTGGGCAAACTTGGTGGATAGGCTGGGTGAGTTGGCAAATGCATAGTAGATGCAGTATAATGTGGATAAATGTGAGGTTATCCACTTTGGTGGCAAAACCAGGAAAGTAGACTATTATCTGAATGGTGGCCGATTAGGAAAAGTGGAGATGCAACGAGACCTGGGTGTCATGGTACACCAGTCATTGAAAGTAGGCATGCAGGTGCAGCAGGCAGTGAAGAAAGTGAATGGTATATTAGCATTCATAGCAAAAGGATTTGAGTATAGGAGCAGGGAGGTTCTACTGCAGTTGTACAGGGTCTTGGTGAGACCACACCTGGAGTATTGCGTACAGTTTTGGTCTCCTAATCTGAGGAAAGACATTCTTGCCATAGTGGGAGTACAGAGACGGCTCACCAGACTGATTCCTGGGATGTCAGGACTTTCATATGAAGAAAGACTGGATAGACTTGGCTTCTACTCGCTAGAATTTAGAAGATTGAGGGGGGATCTTATAGAAACTTACAAAATTCTTAAGGGGTTGGACAGGCTAGATGCAGGAAGATTGCTCCCGATGTTGGGGAAGTCCAGAACAAGGGGTCACAGTTTAAGGATAAGGGGGAAATCTTTTAGGACCGAGATGAGAAAAACATTTTTCACACAAAGAGTGGTGAATTTCTGGAATACTCTGCCACAGAAGGTAGTTGAGGCCAGTTCATTGGCTATATTTAAGAGGGAGTTAGATGTGGCTAAAGGGATCAGGGGGATACTGAGTTGGATGATCAGCCATGATCATATTGAATGGCAGTGCAGGCTCGAAGGGCCGAATGGCCTACTCCTGCACCTATTTTCTATGTTTCTAGGAGCATATTCCACTCGTCATTTTAATTTCATGTATCTTGTTGCGTTTTATGACTTGGCAGACCAATTTCCCTCCTGGGATAAATAAAGTTTTATCGTATCGTATCATAAACTAGTCTCATTTATCCTTGTTTGGCCCATACCTCTCTAATTCTTTACTATCCATATACCTGTCCAAATGTTGTTACTGTACCTGCTTCAACTACTTCCTCTGACAGTTCGCTCCATAGACCAACCACTCTGTGCAACATCATTGCCCCTCACGTTCCTATTAAATCTTTCTGCTGCTATCTTAAACCTATGTCCCCTAGTTTTTGAGTCCCCTACCCTGGGGAAAGCTCACTAGCATCTTAAAAAAACTATCGTAATGTTTCAACTTCTGAACTCGGTTCCCTGACTGATTAAGGCCAGTGTTTCAAAAAGCAGACTTCACCACCCCATCAGGGGCCCGCTTTGCCCCTTTCACGGAACAATGTATTTTTAGTCCGAGATCCTCTGGCCTACAACACTCATCAGACCCCTACTGTTCAATGTGAGGGGGCTGAATCTGGGCTGAATCAGCACACTGTTGCAGCTCCAATTCATCGAGTTAATCTAGTTTATTTTTTAACAAAATATACCTGGTGGGCATTTTGACTATCAAGAAGTATTCAATTATTGGTTAATAAAAGATGCAAAAGACTGTTGAATGCATTCATAGTAAGTGGCATGTGTTAATATGAGCTGTACATGTAGCTCTCTAAGATCAACCTGTTTAGCAAAGGTCTCTGCGCTATAAATGGAATCTGCTCAGTTTAAGGCACAATTGAGATAGGAGTTACTGCTGAAAACATGCTTCTTCTTCCTTATCCAATAAGAGAGGAGGTTGATGAATTGTGTACTTCAATTTCTTCAATAAGAACGTTTGTTTGCCAATTATGAATGTGATCTTGTGCACTATAATTTTTGTCTTTTGCAGATGGCTGGACTGGTTCAGAAACCTATAATACAGTTGACTGGATTCAAACACCCTGAAAAAGACACACTTATCAAATTACTTGTTCAACTTGACTGCGTTTATTTTCATGAACATGTAAGTCTCAATTAATAAACAAATTAGATTTTATTGACCTGCTGAAAAATCCAATGTGTCCATCTTCCTCTAGATTTGGGCTTTTTTTTTTTTTAACTTTCCACAATTTATATTTCTTCCTCATACCCCCTTTCCTCTCTACATCCCATCTCTACATCCAATAAAATTCAGTGAAATTCTTCCTATGTTGCAAAACATACTTGGCGAATAAAATCTGATTCTGATTAAATATAGATCATTTTCTAACACCCACTGCCTTACCACACCTCCACTTTAGCTCTCTGATGTCTCTTTCCAAACACTTCCATTATTCTTACCCCCCCCCCATCATAATAGACAATAGGTGCAGGAGTAGGCCATTTGGCCCTTTGAGCCAGCACTGTAATTCAATGTGATCAAGGCTGTTCATCCCCAATCAGTACCCCGTTCCTGCCTTCTCCCCATATCCCCTGACTCCACTATCTTTAAGAGCCCTATCTAGCTCTCTTGAAAGTATCCAGAGAACCTGAGGCAGAGAATTCCACAGACTCACAACTCTCTGTGAGAAAAAGTGTTTCCTCGTCTCCGTTCGAAATGGCTTACCCCTTATTCTTAAACTGTGGCCCCTGGTTCTGGACTCCCCCAACATCGGGAACATGTTTCCTGCCTCTAGCGTGTCCAAACCCTTAACAATCTTATATGTTTCAATAAGATACCCTCTCATCCTTCTAAACTCCAGAGTGTACAAGCCCAGCCGCTCCATTCTCTCAGCATACGACAGTCCCGACATCCTGGGAATTAACCTTGTAAACCTACGCTGCACTCCCTCAATAGCAAGAATGTCCTTCCTCAAATTAGGGGACGCTGATTCCTCAAATCAGCTGCCTGCTGTACCTGCATGCTTACTTTCCTAGACTGATGAACAAGACCCCCAGATCCCGTTGCACTTCCCCTTTTTCCAACTTGACGCCATTTAGATAATAATCTGCCTTCCTGTTTTTGATACCAAAGTGGATAACCTCACATTTATCCACATTAAACGTCACCAGCTATGCATCTGCCCACTCCCCCAACCTGTCCAAGACGCCCTGCATTCTCATAGCATCCTCCTCACAGTTCACACTGCCACCCAGCTTTGTGTCATCTGCAAATTTGCTAATGTTACTTTGAATCCCTTCATCCAAATCATTGATGTATATTGTAAATAGCTGCGGTCCCAGCACCGAGCCTTGCAGTACCCCACTAGCCACTGGCTGCCATTCTGAAAGGGACCCGCTAATCCCTACTCTTTGTTTCCTGTCTGCCAACAGATTTTCTATCCATGTCAGCACTCTACCCCCAATACCATGTGCCCTAATTTTGCCCACTAATCTCCTATGTTGGACCTTATCAAATGCTTTCTGAAAGTCCAGGTACACTACATCCACTGGCTCTCCCTTGTCCATTTTCCTAGCTACATCCTCAAAAAATTCCAGAAGATTAGCCAAGCATGATTTCCCCTTCGTAAATCCATGCTGACTCTGACCGATCTTGTTACTGCTATCCAAATGTACGGCTATTTCATCTTTTATAATTGACTCCAGCATCTCCACCACCGATGTCAGGCTAACTGGTCTATAATTCCCTGTTTTTCCCCACCTTTCTTAATAAGTGGAATAACATTAGCCACCCTCCAATCCACAGGAACTGATCCTGAATCTTTTGAGCATTGGAAAATGATCACCAATGCGTCCACAATTTCTAGAGCCACTTACTTAAGTACCCTGGGATGCAGACCATCAGGCCCTGGGGATTTATCAGCCTTCAGTTCCATCAGTCCAATCAACACCTTTCCTGCCTAATGTGGATTTCCTTCTGTTCCTCCGTCACCCCAGATCCTCTGGCCACTACTATATCAGGAAGATTGTTTGTGTGCTCCTTAGTGAAGATGGATCCAAAGTACCTGTTCAACTCCGCTCAGTATCAAGCGGAGGCTGGGCGAACGTTCCGCCGAAAAGCTCCGCTCTGTCCTCAATAACCAACCTGACCTCCCGGTGGCTCAGCACTTCAACTCCCCCTCCCACTCCGTATCCGACCTCGCTGTCCTGGGTCTCCTCCATGGCCAGAGCGAGCAACACCGGAAATTGGAGGAACAGCACCTCATATTCCGCTTGGGGAGTCTGCATCCTGGGGGCATGAACATTGAATTCTCCCAATTTTGTTAGCCCTTGCTGTCTCCTCCCCTTCCTCAGCCCTCGGGCTGTCTCCTCCCATCCCTCAGCCTTCGGGCTCCTCCTCCTCCTTTTTCCTTTCTTCTACCCGCTCCCCCACCCCCATCAGTCTGAAGAAGGGTTTGGCCCGAACGTTGCCTATTTCCTTCGCTCCATAGATGCTGCTACACCCGCTGAGTTTCTCCAGCATTTTTGTGTACCTACCCTACCCGTTTCCCATAATAAATTCACTTTTTTTTGTCTTCAAGGGTCCAAATTTTGTCTTGACTAATTTTTTCCTCTTCACATACCTAAAGAAGCTTTTACTATCCTCCTTTATATTCTTGGCTAGCTTACCTTCATACATCATCTTTTCTCCCCGTATTGTCTTGTTAGTTATCTTCTGTTGCTGTTTAAACATTGCCCAATCCTCTTGCTTCCCGCTCATCTTTGCTACGTTGTACTTCTCTTTTATTTTTATATTGTCCCTGACGTCCCATGTCAGCCACGGTCGCCCCTTACTCCCCTTGGAATCTTTCTTCCTCCTAGGAATGAACTGATCCTGCACCTATTGTATTATTCCTATAAATACCTGCCATTGTTGTTCCACCGTCATCCCTGCTAGGGTATCTTTCCTGTCAACTTTGGACAGCTCCTCCCTCATGGCCCCATAGTCCCATTTATTCAACTGTAACACTGACACCTCTGATCTCCCCTTCCCCCTCTCCAATTGTAGATTAAACCTGACCATATTATGGTCACTACCTCCTAATGGCTCATTAACCTCAAGTTCCTTTATCAAGGAGGAGGAGGGAGGCGGAGGGAGGCAGGGAGGAGGAGGGGAGATGGGTGGGGGGGAGAGTGGAGAGGAGAGGGGGAAAGGGAGATAGGGGGTGGGGAGGGGGAGGAGAGCAGGGGGGAGGAAGGAGGAGGAGATGGAGGGGGAAGTGGAGATGGGGAGAGATTGGGGAGGGGAGGAGAAGGGAGAGCGCGGGGGATGGGGGGGAGAGGGATAGGGGGTGGGGGAGGGGATGTGAGAGTCATGGGGAAGTGGATGTGAGAGGGGTGGGGAAGGGGAGAGAGATAGGGGGAGTGGGAGAGAGATGGGTGGGGGAGGGGGAGAGAGATGGGAGGGGGAGAGAAGGGGAAGAGTGGTGGGGGAGGGGAGGGAGGGGTAGATGGGGAGGGGTGGAAGAGAGGGAGAGGGAGGAGATGGGGTGAGGAGAATAGGGAATGGGGGAGAGGGGTGAGGAGAAAGTGGTGAGGAGGGGGGAGAGAGTGGGGAGGGGGGGAGGGGGAAAGGAGAGGGAGGGGGATGACGATGGGGAGGGGAGCGAGGAGGGTGATGGGGAGGGGGAGAGAGGGGTGGGTGAGGGGGGGAGAGGAGCCAGGGGAAGAGGGAGAGGGGGGAGGTAGAGAGAGGAGGGAGAGAGAGAAGGGGAGTGGGGGGGGGAGGCAGGAGGTGGAAGGGAGGGGGAGAGAGAGATTAGAGGTGAGAGAGACAGATTAGAGTGGGGAGAGAGAGAGGAGGGGAAGTTGGAGGGGGGAGAGGTGGAGAGGGGAAGGAGAATAAGGGGTAGAGGGGGGGAGGGAGAGGAGGGTGGTAGAGGTGGGGGGGGAGGGAAGGTGGGAGGGGGGCAGAGGGGGAAATGGAGAGGGGAGAGAGTGGGGAAGGGGAGGAGAGAGAGGGGGATGAGAATGGGGGGAGGAGAGCCGGGAGGGTGAAGGGGGAGACAGGGATGGGGGTGGTAGAGGGGGTAGGGGGGGAGAGGAGAGCGGGAGGTGAGAGGAGAGGGGTGAGGGGGGGGGAGAGAGTGAGAAGGGGGGAGTGGGGCGAAAGGCACGGGGTGGAAGGGAGGGAGTGGGCGAGATCTCCCACCCCTGTCCCATTGTGATGTCATATGTAAATGAGATCCATTGTGGTTGTACATCTGTGAGATGGCACTGTGACTCGTGCAGCAATTTGATTATAGTGGGACCACGTGAAGGTTCCAATCTCCCACCCCTGTCCCATTGTGATGTCATATCATATGTAAATGAGATCCATTGTGATTGAACACCTGTGAGGTGGCACTGTGACTCGTGCAGCAGTTTGGCTGTTGGTGGTGGTTGGTTAAAGAGAAGCACTGCAAGTGGCTGTTAGTGGTTGGTTTGAAGTGAAGCACAGCAGGTGGTGGGGAGACAAAAGTGGTTGGTTTGAAGTGAAGCACTGCAAGTGGCTGTTTGTGGTGGAAACTTGACAACTTCTTGTTTGCACTGTATATTGATTTTAGTTAAAACGCTACCTCTTATGACTGATTTTTGGCCATCTTTCTCAGTCCCCCTCTGCTCATCAGATGCAGAGGGTTCTTCCCATCAATGAAAAATAAAAGTGTTATTAGTGTTTAAAAACTATAAACACACTATAAAGTCACAAACTAAACATATTCACAAATCAAGACATGATATACACAACAATGACATGCAGCAAAATTATAATACAGTATCTCAACTATTTTTACACGTTGCAATGAATGCAATTTGTATTATTTCATTCCACTTCCAAACAAAAAATGTGGTCGGATTATTCAGTGTATGATCAACCTCGGTGAGACCAAATGCAGGCTTGGCGATCGCTTCGCACAACACCTCCACTCAGTTCGCAATAACCAACCTGATCTCCCGGTGGCTCAGCACTTCAACTACCCTCCCATTTAGAATCCAACCTTTCTGTCCTGGGCCTCCTCCATGGCCAGAGTGAGGCCCACCGCAAATTGGAGGAACAGCACCTCATATTTTGCATGGGAAGTTTACACGCCAGCGGTATGAACATTGGCTTCTCCAATTTCAGGTAGTCCTTGCTTTTTCCCTCCTTCCCCTCCCATTCCCAGCTCTCCCACAGCCTACTGTCGCCGCCTCTTCCTTTCTTCCCCCCCCCCCCCCCCGACATCAGTCTAGAGAAGGGTCTCGACCCGAAACATCGCCTATTCCTTCGCTCCATAGATGCTGCCTCACCCGCTGATTTTCTCCAGCTTTTTTGTCTACCACCCATTCACACAAGTTCTGTTATCCCAATTTCCTCACCCACTCCCTAAACATTTGGGGCAATTTTACAGAGACGTTAACCTGCAAAGCCAATGCTTCTTTGGGATGTGGGAGGAAACCCACACGCTTGCAGGGAGAATGTGCAAATTCAACACAGACAGTGCCCGAGGACAGGCTCGATCACAGATCCGCAGTAAAAACAGGAAAAATACTAATTGAGCATCTTGCCCATATCCTGCACCTCCAAACGTAGATGACCACGTTGGTTTTTGAGAGGCCTAATTTCCTCCCTTTAGTTATTCTCTTTCCCTTTATGTACATAAAATCTCTTTGAATTTTCTTTAATATCTGCCACTGCCACTGCCACTGCATGGTCAGTGGGGGCGCTGCGAGTCGGCTTCCCTGTCAGCAGCGTGTCTGTTATTTAGACTTTTTTTGTATTTTTTAGTGTGTCCAAATGTTTGTTTTAGTGTGTCTTGTGGGGGGTGGTGAGGCGAAAAAAGGGGGGGACTGCTTTCGGTCTCTTCCTCGACGGAGAGACAACTTTGTCCATGTCGCCTTCCTCGCGGCCTAACAACATGGATTGGAGCGCCCTTTCCCAGAGTCGGGCCCGGAGCATCGGCAGCAGTCGTAGCGTGGACTTTTCCATCGCGGAGTGGGCGAGCCCTTGCCCGGGGTCGCCAGAGAGCAGTGCTCCGATCGCTGGCCTAGTGACTTTGATATCATGGGGCTGTGGTCTGCGGAGCTTCTAGCCGCGGGCGTGGCGTGGACTTACCATCCGAAGTCTGGGATCCCTTCAGTGTAGAGCTCCGGCCTGCGGCCTATAACATCCTATAACATCATGAAGCCGCGGTCTCCGGTAAGAAAGTGCCGATTCGGGCACTCCAAGACGAGGAGTGTATTCGACCATCCAGGCGTCGGAGTTTGGATCATCCCAACGAGAGGGCCTGTGCATCGGGCCATCCGTAGCGGCGACTACAGAGGATTCATGGCCCTGACCACGGATGAGCAAGAGAGGAGGATTGGCTGAACTTTGTTGCCTTCCACCACAGTGAAGAATGCCGTGGTGGATGTTTGTGTTAAATCTTATTGTGTATTGTGTGTTCTTTTTAAGTGTATCGCTGCTGGCAAATTCATTTCACTGCACCTATGGGTGCATGTGACGAATAAAATTGACTTTGACTGACATAGAAAACATAGAAACATAGAAATTAGGTGCAGGAGTAGGCCATTCGGCCCTTCGAGCCTGCACCGCCATTCAATATGATCATGGCTGATCATCCAACTCAGTATCCCGTACCTGCCTTCTCTCCATACCCTCTGATCCCCTTAGCCACAAGGGCCACATCTAACTCCCTCTTAAATATAGCCAATGAACTGGCCTCGACTACCCTCTGTGGCAGGGAGTTCCAGAGATTCACCACTCTCTGTGTGAAAAAAGTTCTGTGCCTTTATGCCATCCTGATTTCCTTCTCTAATATACTCACTCCTAAACTCCTCCAGGGATACACTAGATCCCAGCTGCCTATTCCTAGCCCATACCTCATTTTTGCTTGGTCCCTCAAGCCTTTTCGATGAAGAATTGAAACGGCTTACAGAATGATCCCTATTGTCTATAATATGAGGAAAGTTAGGGTATCTATAGACAATAGGTGCAGGAGTAGGCCATTCGGTCCTTCGAGCAAGCCGCCATTTACTGTGATCGTGGCTGATCATCCACAATCAGTACCCCGTTCCTGCCTTCTCCCCATGTCCCTTGACTCCGCTATCTTTAAGAGCTCTATCTAACTCTCTTGAAAGCATCCAGAGAATCGGCCTCCATTGCCTTCTGAGGCAGAGAATTCCACAGATTAACAACTCTGGGTGAAAACGTTTTTCCTCATCTCCGTTCTACCCCTTATTCTTAATACTGGGTACTCAGTACTGGACCTTGGGAATCATAATTTTGTCTCTACAACCAAAGTTTTGCAAGATGTTTTTCAAGGTTTTCTGATATTGGGTATACTCTGTATAGCTCTGCTTATAACACAAATTAAATGCCAATAGCAAAATGCATTTTTGTGTGGTTTCCTGTACTGTTGTTCTCCAATAATTGGATTGCAATTACATTTTGTTTTATAGTCTGATAGAACCATTTAAAATTGCTTATTAAATGTAGCTTCTTAATTTGAATATGCCTTGCACCTTTGAAAGGATAAGGTCCCCTCACCAATAGAAGTGAAATTATTACCTGTATTCTCTTTAATGCGTAACAGCAATAATTTCAGCGATGAAATAATAGTTTCAGTCTATGTCCAGACCATTCAAAAGTTTAAAATTTGGGAAATGTATTCAGAATCTACTTTCTTAAGCATTGGACAGTAAAATGCATATAAATTTCCACTTTTGAACTGTGAAATGGCAGCTATGTTGTAATGGCTGCTGTGATTGTAGCTTGTAACTAACGACCAATATAATTTTGTCATTAATTTGATTTATTGGAGTTTTGCACCTCGGGTGTAAACAGGAAACCAAAATGTTATTTGATATAATTGACATGGACATTTATGCTATATCATTCATAAGAACCTGAAACTGTGTACTTGTCATATTTGTTAATAATAATTGTATGTTCAACAGTGTACATAAGTATTTGCTAGAAGTTATATATTTAGTGATGGAAAAACCTAAGCGACAAATATTTTTCCAGATATTGTAGTGCCTTCCTACAATGTGAAGGGACATTGCTTCAAGTTTGTCTGCAGCCTAGCAGGGTTTAAGAACATTAAAAAAAGCATTTAACAAGGATTCCTTTTTTTAAAAATCATTTTCAAAGATGCATAATAATTTTATTTATAAAGAACTGTGTAATTGGTAGAAACACTGTTTTTCAGTTGTGAATTGACTTCTGAAAGGTCTGTACAGTATTTAAATTTGTATCTTTTCCTCCCAAAAATAGGAATATAAGCAAAAGTGTACTCATATGATAACAAATAAACCAAGTCGAAGTGAAAAATGTTTAGCAGCTTGTGCAGCTGGTGAGTAGACTACTCAATGTTTGCTTTGTTTGAAAAGGAAAAATTATTGTAAACTAGACCAAGTGGGACCCGTTGGGGTGGGGCGCAGGGTGCGGCGTCACACGGGAGGGCTGGTCCCCGAACGCAATTTTCAACCACTTATCCATAGCTCCCAACTGCGCATGCGTGGTTCATTTCTCCTCATCCCCCAGCACTCCCTCCTCTTCCTCTTCACCATCCCTCGTCAATCCTTAGAGAGTGATGGGGTGGTAGAGAGCGAAGGAGTGGTAGAGAGGGAGGGGGGGGGGACTAGAAAGGGAGGGGGGGCTAGAGAGAGAGGGGGGTAGCGATGGAGGGGGTGGCGAGGGAGGGGGGGAGGGGGAGGGGGCAGGGAGTAGAGGGGGAGGGGCATAGAGAGGGGGAGGGCGTAGGAAGGGTTGGGGGAGTGGGCAGGTGCATGGCAGGTGAAGTTTAATGCGTATACATGTGAGGTTATCCACTTTGGTAGCAAAAACAGGAAGGCAGATTACTATCTAAATGGCGCCAAGTTCGGAAAAGGGGAAGTACAACGGGATCTGGGGGGTCCTTGTCCATTAGTCTATGAAAGTAAGCATGCAGGTACAGCAGGCAGTGAAGAAAGCGAATGGCATGTTGGCCTTTATAACAAGAGGAATCGAATATAGGAGCAAAGAGGTCATTCTGCAGTTGTACAGAGCCCTAGTGAGACCACACCTGGAGTATTGTGTGCATTTTTGGTCCCCTAATTTGAGGAAGGACATTCTTGTTATTTAGGGAGTGCAGCGTAGGTTTACAAGGTTAATTCCCGGGATGGCGGGACTGAGAGAATGGAACAGCCAGGCTTGTACACTCTAGAGTTTAGAAGGATGAGAGGGTATCTCATTGAAATGTATAAGATTGTTATGGGTTTGGACACGCTAGAGGCAGGAAACTTGTTCCCGATGTTGGGGGAGTCCAGAAGCCGAAGCCACAGTTTAAGAATAAGGAGTAAGCCATTTAGAACGGAGACGAGGAAACATTTTTTCTCACAGAGTGGTGAGTCTATGGAATTCTCTGCCTCAGAGGGCGGTGGATTCAGGTCATCTGGGTGCTTTCAAGAGAGAGGTAGATAGGGCTCTTAAAAATAGCGGAGTCAAGGGATATGGAGAGAAGGGAGGAACGGGGTACAAATTGGGGATGATCAGCCGTGATCATATTGAATGGCGGTGCTGGCTCGAAGGGCCGAATGGCCTACTCCTGCACCTATTGTCTATTGTTTCGTCTTCAGTCATAAACTGTTTAGAGCTTATGTTCAGATTTTCTTACACATCATTTTAATGTGTTTATTATCTATACTTGCTCGACAATTCAATTACATTGTGGCCACAGGTATTGATCGTATAATATCTTTAATTTAATCCTTAATTGCTCAGACATTATTGTTTATGACCAGCTAATTAGCTTGAGGCAGATCTTTGAATTTTAGTAAAACGCATCTGAGCATGGATGGAAGGAATAATAGGAACAACTAGACCAGGTGAACGTTGGGCCCGTTCCCCAATGTAATATTCCACCACTCACCCATTGCCCCAACTGTGCATGTCAGCTCATTTTTTTCACCCTCCCTCATTTTAAACTTTTTTTAAAATGCAATTGCATTAAGACTTAATGTGATGCAGGTGTCACCGACAAGGCCATGTTTTGTTATCCAAATCTAATCATTAAACTTTGCTGTGCTGGGTTAGGCTGGCAGATTCTTTCCCTGAAGGACATTTACTGTGAAGGACTCGGTGTTCTGGGATAGCAACATTGTAGCCGGTCGGGCATTGTGATGTCATAGCAAAAGGATTTGAGTATTGGAGCAGGGAGGTTCTACTGCAGTTGTACAGGGTCTTGGTGAGACCGCACCTGGACTATTGCGTACAGTTTTGGTCTCCAAATCTGAGGAAGGACATTCTTGCCATAGAGGGAGTGCAGAGAAGGTTCACCAGACTGATTCCTGGGATGTCAGGACTTTCATATGAAGAAAGACTGGATAGACTCGGCTTGTACTCGCTAGAATTAGGAGATTGAGGGGGAATCTTATAGCAACTTACAAAATTCTTAAGGGGTGGGACAGGCTAGATGCAGGAAGATTGTTCCCGATGTTGGGGAAGTCCAGGACAAGGGGTCACAGCTTAAGGATAGAGGGGAAATCCTTTAGGACCGAGATGAGAAAAACATTTTTCACACAGAGAGTGGTGAATCTCTGGAACTCTCTGCCACAGAAGGTAGTGGAGGCCAGTTCATTGGCTATTTTTAAGAGGGAGTTTGATGTGGCCCTTGTGGCTAAAGGGATCAGGGGGTATGGAGAGAAGGCAGGTACGGGATACTGAGTTGGATGATCAGCCATGATCATATTGAATGGCGGTGCAGGCTCGAAGGGCCGAATGGCCTACTCCTGCACCTATTTTCTATGTTTCTATGTCATAACTGCCTAACTGCCAGTGCAGATTTGACGAAATCCAACTTTTAAATGTCACTTTTAAAACTCCCCCACTACGTCCCTCTCCTTACAACAATGTCAAAACACTCTCATAGCTTGTGTGTTGGCAGCTGAGATCACATTGTGATTTAATTTTTAGCGAAAATAGCATCACACACACACACACACACACACACACACACACACACACACAAACAAGACAATATTTTTAATAGTGTTTAGACAGATACTGGTAACTTGACATATAAGTGATCTAAAAGTTATGAAATTTTCCTTTTTTTTTTTACTTTAACAATTGAGTAAAACATTTTTGCTTCTTTATTTGGTTTTAGGAAAATGGGTCCTAACCAAAGATTATATCACTGACAGCGCTAAGAGTGGCAGATGGCTCAATGAAATCCAATATGAATGGGGATATAAAATTCAAAATAATTCACAGTTTCCTGGTCCAATGGATTCAGTACCGAAGAAATGGCGTGAGGAGCTGGCTCGTTCTGGGGTATCGGGAGTGTTTCACAACTGGAAAGTAGTACTTCTAATTAATAATGAAGCAAGGAGAGCTACTTTTAGAAGGTATCATTTAATAGGACCATTACAATTAGACTATGTTTTGGATTTCTATATCGTAATATTACGACTTCTGTAATATTTGCATGATTCTGCAATGTAATGCTTGCTTGCTTGTTACTAGAAATTATCTTGTCATGGAGAACAATCTGCACTTTGGTAAAAGTGATGCCCAGAGGCGAGAAAACAAGTGAGATATTTATGGCTTATTAAAGCGTAGAGCTATTCCAAGACACTTCTCAGAGGAAAATCGAGCAAGAGTTGATGGCCAAATGGGGGGGTGGGAGGGGGTAGACGAGAGAAGAAAATCTTGTTTGATTTTAAGCATGTCTGAAAGGAGTGATGCTTAGCGTGAGCTTGAAGACAATTATGCAGCTGACCAGGAGTGGTTGAAGACAAGTTGATAGGAGGCCCGAGTAAGAGAAATGCATTGTTCAATGTGAAGGATTTAACTTGGTAGAATTGAGAATAGAAATGCTACATATAAAGATGAGAATTTAAAAATTGGAATGACCATCAGTCAATCATTGAATTAAGTTTAAGAAAGTGGAAAAATCGAAGGTAGACAAAAATGCTGGAGAAACTCAACAGGTGAGGCAGCATCTATGGAGAGAAGGAATAGTCGACGTTTCGGGTCGAGACCCTTCTTCAGACTGTTGTCGGGGTGGGGGGAAAGAAAGGAAGAGGCGGAGACAGTAGGCTTGTGGGAGAACTGGGAAGAGAAGAAGGGAGAGAGCAAGGAATTAAGTTTTATCACCCCTTCAACTATTATAAGTTTTAATATTGTACTTGGTAAAATAAATTTTTAAAGTCAAGAACCATAAATATTCTTTCTAGAATTCAGCTGATTGGTCCAGTTTTAAATCCAAGTCATCATGGCAAAGCCCAAACTGAGTTTTAATGAGCTGGTTATTGATAAAGTAATGGACTGCTATCAGGCAGCAATGTGTTTCCCATGATTGATTGAGAGGAGTACTTAGCCAGTAGTCAAAGTAGCCTTTATTGTCATTCAGACCTTGCGGTCTGACCGAAATGTTGTTGCCTTGCAGTCCTGCATATAGTAAAAATGACAAAAACACACAATAAACACAAATTAACATCCACCACAGTGAGTTCACCAGGCACCTCCTCACTGTGATGGAAGGCAAAAGTCTTAAGTCTTTGTCTCATCCCTTCTTATTCTCCCTCTGCGCCGAGGCGATCCAAGCTTCAGATGTTGTGACCCCGCCGGGCGATGGTAAGTAATGTCACTCCCGCGGCTGAATCCGAGCTCCGCGAACGGGCCGGTTTAACTCTGCGGCCCGGGGTGGTCGAAGCTGCCGAAGCTGCGGCCCTCCAGTTCAGCGGACACAGCTGTTGTTGCGGGAGCTCTGGAAAAACAGGTCACCAACCTGTGACTTGCGAGCTCCCGACGATGTCGTCCATTGGGCCCGCGGTCGGGTCGGGTGGCCGCTGCCGCCCGAACACTGCCCCAACTCCAAGGCTGGGTGGCCGCTGCCACTGCCCCAGCTCGGAGGCCGGGTCGCCGCTGCCCCAGCTCCGAGGCCGGGTCGCCGCTGCCCCAGCTCCGAAGCCGGGTCGCCGCCGCCCCAGCTCCAAGGCCGGGTCGCCACCCCAGCTCCGAGGTCGGGCTGCAGCTGCCCCAGTTACGAGGCCGCCAGCTCCGCTATTAGGCCTCGGCGCAGACGGAGACGGGGGATACGACAAGAGAAGTCGCATCCCCCCCCCCCCGAAGGAAGAGAAGAGACCTAAACATGTTTCTGCCCCCCACCCACACACATACACAACCTGATAAACCAAAAATTAACTAAAACAGGACAAAAGAACAACAAAAAAACAGACGGACTGCAGGCGAGCAGCAGCTGGTAAGGTTCTCATCAAAAGCATGGGGCAAGTTTCAAGTTTTAAACTGATCTGTTAGTTGTGGGATTGCATATCAGACTTTAGCATAGCAGCTCCTTTATTCATCATGCATGCCAACTGTTATAACAACCAGGCTGGCACCATCCTGAGGCTGCGTTTGGTATGACCTTCTAAATGCACGTGTTGAATGAAGGTTGTTGCCAGTTCCTTGGTACTTTTGGCCATAGTTACACATTTTGGTGGAATACATTTCTGCATTTCAGTTCAGTTCCTCGTATGACTTGTTTACAGTCACTAGGGATTAATTAATCCATCCTATTTTCATAGATTTTGTTGGAGGAAGCACGTTCTTGCTTTGCAGGTAGGACTTGGTATCTACAATGATATTATTCCAACACAATGATATGATTATTGCAGAAATCATGGTCATGAGCAAACCCATCCGGAAAACGATGGGATACGTTTTAAGTAGGTTTTGGTGTATGTGGTGGGTGTTGAGATATTAATGGATGTGAAAATGTAACCTAAAATTAAACAACAGTTTCCATATGCTTCTCTTTTTGTTAGAGTCCTATGTGCTGGCAAAGCAACAGTCTATCATCGACCAAGAAAAAATTATCAAGTTACACATGTATTAACAGAAAGCAGAAATTTCACAATGGAGAGGCTAAAAAATACATTTAAGGCGCCTTATTATCCTGTGGAGTATATTGGACAATTCATACTGCAGGTATTTATTGCTACTAAATCTAAATTTATTGCTACTAAATTCGTTCTTTGGTTGTAAGAAGGACTTGTTTTGACTGACAACTAACTGGTAGGATTGATCAGTTGAATTATAAAGATATTAATATTTGAATTCTATATGAATCCATTTTTTTTGTTAATTACAAGGTGGTAGTTTTGTGAGATAGAGTTTTTTTTGCATCACTTAAAATAATTATTTAATGCTTGATGGAAAATAATTCTCCTGGTATGGTCACTTATTTAATTTGGACATTGTTCTATGTGGAACTGGTACAGAAGGGTACAGATGCTTCAGGAGAGACGGGTGAGGGGAAAATTGGAGAGGGGTTACATTATTGGTTAAGGAGGATGTCACACCAATGGTCAGAGGTGACATTAAGGATGGTTTGTCTAGTGAGGCTATATAGATGGAGCTGAAGAACAAGAAAGGGATGATCAACTTGTTGGGGTTGTACTACAGGCCCCCAAGACTACAACACATAATCCTCCGCCATTTCCGCCACCTCCAACGTGACCCCACCACTCGCCACATCTTCCCATCTCCCCCCATGTCTGCCTTCCGCAAAGACCGCTCCCTCCGCAACTCCCTCGTCAATTCTTCCCTTCCCTCCCGCACCACCCCCTCCCCGGGCACTTTCCGTTGCAACCGCAAGAAATGCAACACCTGTCCCTTCACCTCCCCCCTCGACTCCATTCAAGGTCCCAAGCAGTCGTTCCAGGTGCGACAAAGGTTCACCTGTATCTCCTCCAACCTCATCTACTGCATCCGCTGCTCTAGATGTCAGCTAATTTACATCGGTGAGACCAAGCGTAGGTTGGGCGACCGTTTCGCCGAACACCTCCGCTCAGTCCGCCTTAACCTACATGACCTCCCGGTGGCTCAGCACTTCAACTCCCCCTCCCATTCCCAATCCGACCTCTCTGTCCTGGGTCTCCTCCATTGCCAGAGTGAGCAACAGCGGAAATTGGAGGAACAGCACCTCATATTCCGTCTGGGGTCCTTGCGCCCTTATGGCATCAACATTGAATTCCCCCAATTTGGCTAGCCTGTGCTGTCCCCTCCCCTTCCTTCACCCTCTAGCTGTCTCCTCCCACCCTCCCTTCCGCCCGCCCTCGGGCTCCTCCTCCTCCCTTTTTCCTTCTTTCTTTCCCCACCCCCCATCAGTCTGAAGAAGGGTTTCGGCCCGAAACGTCGCCTATTTCCTTCGCTCCATAGATGCTGCTGCACCCGCTGAGTTCCTCCAGCAATTTTGTGTACCTTTGATTGTAGCAGGTTGTTTGAGGGGAAACGAGCATCAGCTTAGTGGGATGTTTTTAATAGTGTGCTGACAAGAGCTCAGAAAATGCACGTCCCTGTTAGAGTGATGGGCAAAACAGACAAACATAAAGAAGCTTGGATGACGAGGGAAATTGAGGCATTGGTCAAGAATAAGAAATACGCATGGAACAGGTATTGGCAGCTGGGGTCAAGGGGATCCCAGGAAGAGATTTGGGAACTAAGGAGCAAACTAAAAAAGGAAGAAGGGTCTCGACCCGAAACATCACCTATTCCTTCGCTCCATAGATGCTGCCTCACCCGCTGAGTTTCTCCAGCATTTTTGTCTACCTACAAACTAAAAAAGGAAATCAGTTGGGCAATAAGGGGCCAGGAAATAGCTCTGGCAGATGTCATTAAGGATAATCCCAAGAGATTTTATAATACACTAGACCAGGGGTCGGCAACCGAATGCGGCCCGTATCCTGAAATCATCTGGGCCGCAGGCGGATTTTTTATCCCCCGTAATCATCCGGTCCGCCGGGCACCCCGAGCAGCGGCCAGGCACCCCGAGCAGCGGCCGAGCTCTAGCTGTACCGCACCCTGCGCAAAGCATACGGCACGACCGCGGACCTTCTGTGAACACGTTTAAGAAAGAACTGCAGTTGCTGGAAAAATTGAAGGTAGACAAAAATGCTGGAGAAACTCAGCAGGTGAGACATGCAAGGATTGCATGAGGTTGCCTCGCCCGCTGAGTTTCTCCAGCATTTTTGTCTACCTTCTGTGAAGACATGATTTGATGCTTGCCATCCGGGGCTGGATGTGGACGGGATCCATGTATACACATGATAAATGTGGTCCGCCATCCGCTCACAAACATGCGTCCTGGGTCCTATGCAGAACAAGGTTGCCGACTCCTGCATTATTGCGTCGACCAGAAAATTTGAGTAAGAATGTGGAAACATTTCAGCGCTACTGTATAGCGTTTTGACGAAGTACAAAAAGACACATACACAGGCACATAGATACATACACACATACATACAAGATGAGAGCTTTATAAGTTTATATACTAGACCAAGTGGAACCAATTGGGTCCCGTCCCCTCAACACGCGGTTGAGGGGGGAGGGGGGGAGGCCTGCAGCATCTCATGCACACACTAACCCCCCCCCCCCCCCCACACCCACACCCACACCCACACCCACACCCACACCCACACCCACACCCACACACACACACACACACACACACACACACACACACACACACACACTAACCACCCCCCTTGATATTATATTAATATTATTCATTTGCTCCTTTTACCCCGTCCCCTGCCCGATCCACTCGCGCTTAGCCCCCACCTCGAGGGCACGGCGGGAGAGGGAGGGGGTAGAGAGGGCAGAGAGATGGGGGGCAGAGAGAGCGAGGGGGGGGCAGAGAGAGGGGTGGCAGAGAGGGGGGGGCAGAGAGAGAGCAAGAGAGAGGCAGGGAAAGAGGGGCAGAGAGGGACCACGGTCCCGAGCGATCCGAGACAGCCCCGAGCGACCCGAGACCTCTAGTACAGAGCCCGACTTGCTCGTTCTTCACTCGCAGCGCGTGCAACACAGCGCACAGATCTATTGTGATGTCATCAGTGAAAGACAGACTTTTGTTTCAAGTTTTTTCAGTTTTTTGAACATGTTCATTAATAACTCGAGAAATAAAGCATGAATTTCTCAGATAAGGCACACACACACACGCACGTGCGCACACACACACACACACACACACACACAAACACACCAAGATCAGAGTTTTATAAGTATAGAGATATGATAGATAAAGGAAAAAGGGTAACTAGAGATAGAGTGGGACCCCTCATGAATCAAAGCAGTCAACTCTGTGTGGAGCCACTGCAGTTCCAAGGAGAGATAGCTGAATGGATAGAAAATTGGCTTCATGGAAGGAATCACTTTGTGTATCATCTCATTTAAACCCCCCTAACAGCACTATCAAATCTGCCCACGTCTTGAGTATTACACATTGTATGTACTTAGTTCAATTTGTTTATAATTTCTTTATTCCAACTTCAAGTTTTGTACTAATTCAAATTTTGATTTGCAGCCTCTTTGTTCTACAATGTCAACCCGGGACCTTGAGCTCTCATGTATGAATATCGTGGATGTTGATCAGATGAAATCAAGTTCTTTTCTGAACGCAACACTAGATGATTTGCAGCCAAGTTCTCTTGAAAGCAATGGTTTAAAACCAAAATCATCATCTTCTATCCTTACTTCAAATAGTCAGAGTGAAGCACTTAAACACAGACTCCAAATGTGCCTCAGTTCTGCTGAGGTAAGGTAGTAAATGCTTGAAGAATATGTGCAATAAGCTCTTGATTCCATCAAAAAAACATTTTTTTTAAATATTCTGATTTTATGAGAAGACTTCAGATTGATTTCTTGCACTTTTTTTCAGGCAATACGAAGTAAATATGTGCCATCAGGTGTAGCCTGCTGTTTGTACACGTCAACTGCAAGACCGCATGAGGTATCATGTTTATGTGATGAATATTGTAACTTATGGCTTTAATCTGCTCTGATGCTTCATTTACAATCTATATTTCCAAAATAACATGCAAAACCAGATCTGAAGGGATGATCATTGTGACCTATTAGCCAAAATGTTGTGAATTATACCAGGTATATTTTTTGTAAATATCCTTTTCATTTGTCCATCTTTATATAGAATGTTGGCGGCACAGTGATGCAGCTGGTAGAGCTGCTACCTCACTGAACCAGAGACCCACGTTCAATCTTGACCTTGGGTGCTTTCTGGAGTTTCCTTGTTCTCCCTTTGATTGCGAGAGTTTCTTCCCACATCTCAAAGACATGCGGGTTTGTAAATTAATTGACCTCTGTAAATTGATCTGAATGTATAGGGAGGGAGTGGATGTGAAAATAGAAGAATGTAGAACTAGCGTGAATGGGTGATAAATGTCAGCATGGATTCAATGGGCCGAAGGGCCTGCGTTTCCTTGCTGTATCTCTACCAAATCAGAACTATTTAACAATAGCACAGTACAACTCAAGAAAAACCCATTATGTCCGTGCCAAACATGATGAAGAGACCACCTCTTATCTACTTGTGCATAATCCATATCCCTCCATTCCCTGCAAATCCGTGCCTATCTAAAAGCCTCTTGAATGCCACCACCATATCTGCCTCAACCACCAACCCTGGCAGTGCATTCCAGGCAATCACTTCCTGCGTATATAAAACAAAATGTACCCTACACATCTTAAAATTGCCTCCGTCACCTTAAACCTGTACCCAGTAGTATTTGAATTTGCCATCCTGGGAAAATGTTTCTTAAGGGCCTATCCCACTTCCGCGACCTTGGATCGCAAATTACGCAACCTCGTGGTCGCTTGAGGCGTATGGGCACCGTATGGCTGCGAGGGGCCCGTACCACTTAGAAGCGCGGAGGGGTATGGAGTTGTGCGGGGCTGGTCCCAACATCGGCGGGGCTCCGAAATTCATGCAGTGACCCAAATCTTCACGCGCCAACGACCTGTCGGCCCGCGTACGCACGCAGGCGCATTGCGGTCGAACACAGCATCTTGACGGCGTATGCCTAGCGCGTGGCGTTGCGTGATAACGTCGCCATGCGACGCCCAAATTCAGTCGGCCCGCCTCCTGCCCAGCTGATTTGTAAGCATGAGGGCTGCTGCTAACAGAAGTCTCTATTGCTGTTGCAGCAATGCAGTCTGCATCTCTTCCATGATGATCATGGAATAGCAGCCAGCAATCCCCCTTTATATGCGTAAATGGCGTCACGCGCGAACTTAGCATGAACTTTGCGCGACCTCCGCTTCAGGTTGGTCACGCCAAATGCACGCAATCGCATGCAAGTGGGACAGGCCCTTTACTGCCCTTTCGATGCCTCGTCAATTAATATATTTCTATTATGTCTCCCCACAACCTCCGGCGCTCCAAAGAAAACAATGCAAGTCTAACCTCTCCCTGCAGCTAATACCCCTTTATGCAGGCAGCATTCTAGTAAACCTGCTCTGCATTATTTCTAAAGCCTCCACGTCATTGCACTTTATCTGCATTTTCATTGCAGCTGTAACATTAAATACTGCACTTTTGTTTATTTTCTCTTTTGCACTATCTGATGTACTCCGTATGCAATGGGTTGCATATAAAAATCAACTTTTGTTGCTGGGATATTTAACAAAGGTTTTACCCTTTGAATGTGAAAAGTCGATAGTTGGACATTCCCTTGTTGGAAATAGTGATGGCCTGACATCTTTTAAAGGCATGTTAACATCCATGACATCATTCAGAAGGTCAAAAGTTGAGGTGTTCCTTGATTGTGAGGTGTTCCTCCAGAAAAAAGTTTCATGTCTGCATACTGCCTAGATTTTATTGGGGTTGGAGCTTTGCCTGATGTTAAAGTTTGTGAGACCTTTCATAAATTACAAAATGACAGACTTGAGGATAATGACATAAACATTAAACAATTCACTGCAGTAAAACAGTTTTTTAATCAATTGGTCTTTCCCCTCAAAGGGCAATCCCAATAGAAATATAGATTGATCGAACAACAGAGTGTGTCCCAAAAGTAATTCTGGAATTGTCAGCTGCAGCCATCATGGCTCAGCCCATAATAATGAATCTTAAAGAAATAGTCTAGTGACTGAATATTGATGGGATGGCACGCACACAATGGCTTAGAATTATTGTCACTCCATTTTGCATGTTAAAGATTGAGAAGCAAAATGCAGAGCTTAGTTATTTCAAAGAAAGTCAATAGATAAGTCTCACCCTACAACCTCAAAGATGGATTTATTTTCTCTTAATTTGTAGTAATTTACAAACAAGGAAGGTAAACATTACAATATAGACATAGTTCTGCAATTATAAGCATGCTTGGTTCATGAATCTGTAGGTTCTGATCTGGTTAGCTGTGTATCCCTAACAATTTCTGTCTTCATTTCAAATTTTCCAGCATTTGTATTTTTTTCACTGTTCAATTTAAATTGGGAAACTGTTTCCTACAAGTAACAGTTAATCCAGCTAACACTCTCCAAGAATATATAATTATTCCAATGTATCCTCCACCATTAGAATTCACCATTAGAATGCACTATATTCAATTCAATTCAACTTTAATGTCATTGCACAAATACAAGTATGGGTACAACGAAATGCAGTTTAGCGTCAGTCCGTAGTAATAGTGCAATATAGAAATAAAAATACAGAATAAGCAAACAATGTGGACGGAGAGACTGGAGAAATCTATCGGCGGGACTCCGAGTTCAGCAATGTGATAGTGTTGTTGTAGAAGCTGTTCCTCATCCTACTAGTACGAGACCTGAGGCTCCTGATGGGAGGAGGGCAAACAGTCCATGGTTGGGGTGGGAGGGGTCTTTGATGATCTTCCCAGCCCGTCTCGGACACCGTTTTCGGTGGAGGGCATCCATGGCAGGGAGCGGGGCACCGATGATGTACTGAGCGGTTTTCACCACCCGTTGTAGTGCCTTCCTGTCCGCTACGGTGCAACTGCTGTACCATACCGTGAAGCAGGTGGTCAGGATGCTTTCGATGGTACAGCGGTAAAAGTTGGTCAGGATCTGGGGGGACAGGTGAGCTTTCTTGAGCCTCCTCAGGAAGTAAAGGCGCTGCTACACCTTTTTGATCAGTTTGGAGGTGTTGAGGGACCAGGACAGATCCTCCGAGATGTGTACCCCGAGGATTTGTAGTTGGAGACGCGCTCCACCTCAGTCCCGTTTATATGGATGGGGGTATGTCTGCCCCCTCTGATCTTCCTGAAGTCAACAATAATTTCCTTTGTCTTCTTGGAGTTGAGGACGAGGTTATTGTTGGCACACCAGGTTGTCAGGTGCCTCATCCCTGTAGGCTGACTCGTCGTTGTCACTGATCAGTCCTACCACCGTGGTGTCGTCGGCAAATTTAATGATGGCGTTGGAGCCATTCTTAGGGATGCAGTCATGGGTGAAGAGGGAGTAGAGGAGAGGGCTGAGCACACTGCCCTGTGGCACGCCGGTGTTCAGTGTTATAGTGGAGGAGGTGAGGTTGTTGACCCTAACAGACTGTGGTCTGTTGGTGAGGAAATCCAGTGTCCAATTGCAGAGGGAGGTGGAGATGCCAAGTCCGCTGAGTTTGGTGATCAAGCTGGCGGGGATGACAGTGTTAAAGGCGGAGCTGAAATCAATTAACAGCATCCTGATGTAGGTGTTATTGCTGTCCAGGTGGGTCAGGGCAGAGTGTAGGGCTGCCGATATGGCGTCCTCTGTAGACCTGTTGGTCCGGTAGGCAAACTGATGGGGGTCCAGTGTGGGGGGGAGGCTGGCTTTGAAGTGAGCCAAGATCAGCCGCTCAAAGCACTTTGCAATGACAGGGGTGAGTGCCACTGGGCGGAAATCGTTGAGACTCCCTGTAGCTGATTGGGCACTGGCACAATGGTTGATGTCTTGAGGCAAGTGGGGACAACACCCTGGGCCAGTGACAGATTGAAAATGTCAGTGAAGACCAGGGATAGTTGTCCAGCACATGCCCTGAGCACCCGCCCGGGGATGCCATTGGGGCCGGCAGCTTTGTGCTCATTCACCTTGCTCAGTGCATCTTGTACAGCAGAGGTGGAGAGACTGAGGGGTTGTTCATTCGGGGGTGGAGCAACTTTGATGGCTGGAGTTTTGTTGTCCCGGTCAAAGCGAGCATAGAAATGGTTTAGCTCGTCAGGAAGGGAGACGTTGTCTGAGGGGGGGGGGTGTTAACTTTCTGGTAATCGGCAATGGATTTGATTCCTTTTCACATGCGCCTGGGGTCGGAGTTGTTTTGGAAATGCTCCTCAATCCGCCGTTTGTGACTGAGTTTAGCATTCCTAATTCCCTTTTTCAGATTGGCCCTGGATGAGCTGTATCCCTCAGCGTTGCCAGATCTGAAAGCGGCATCGCGAGCCTTCAGCAGGAGTCTGACCTCCCTGCTCATCCACGGCTTCTGGTTAGGGAAGGTCTTTATCTCTTTGTGGGTAGTGACGTTATCAGTGCAGAATTTTATATAGTCCAAAACTGTTGATGTGTATGAGTTGATGTCCACTTGGGAGTTAAAGGTGGCCTGGGTGGCAAACAGACTCCAGTCTGTTTGCTGAAACTGTTCCTGTAAAACAGAGACAGCCCCCTCAGGCCAAACCTTCACTGTCCTCAAGGTAGGTTTCACACGTCTGATCAGAGGATTGTATTTGGGGAGCAGGAACAGAGAGAGGTGGTCAGACTGTCCAAGGTGGGGGAGGGGGAGGGCTTTGTAGGCTTCAGTAATATTAGTATATACTAAGTCCAGAATATTGTTTCCTCTGGTTGGGCAGGAAACGTGCTGATGGAACCTGGGGAGTACAGTTTTAAGGTTGGAGTGGTTGAAATCACCCACAACAATAAATGCCCCCTCTGGGTGTGCAGTTAGTTGTTTGCTGATAGCAGCTTGCAGCTCTTCCATTGCTAGCCTGGCATTAGCGTCTGGGGGTACATAGACTGCAGTGATAACAGTCGATGTGAATTCTCTGGGCAGATAGAAGGGCCTGCACTTTATCATCAGGTATTCCAGGTCAGCAGAGCAGTGACTACCAATCCTAACAACGTCCGTACACCATGTGTTATTCACATAAATGCACAGTCCGCCGCCCTTGGTCTTACCGGAGTCCTCCGCTGTTCTGTCGGCCCTGAAGACAGTGCGCCCCTCCAGCTCGATGGCGTTGTCCGGCATGTTATCGTTGAGCCATGTTTCGGTGAAGACCATGGCGTTGCAGTTGGCGATCCGTCTGTGTGTGGTGATCCGCAGCCGTAGTTCATCGATTTTACTCACCAGGGACCGGACATTCGCGAGGAAAATGCTGGGCAGAGCTGGCTGGTGCGGGTTTGATTTCAGCCTAGCTCGATAGCCTCCCCGCTTCCCACGTCTTTGTTTGCGGTCCCTGCGCCGCCTCCGGGCACTTCCTGTCGGGGGAGCTAGCCCGTTAGACCACGGTTTCCTGGCGATATGTTCTTAATTCCAGCTGTAATCTTTTTTGTTGCATGTAGAATATAGTTGATGAGTCCAATAATCTGTCTCTTTAAAGATCAATTACTTTTGTGCAGCTCTGGCAATTTATGTAAAAGTGGTTCTAAAAGTTATTTATATTCTGATACAACTAGAGATTAACTGCCACAATTTTTAATGTTAGATTTTTATAAGTAAGGCCTAGAACAAAACACTCATTATCTGGGAAATTTTACATTTCATTTTCTCTCCATTAGTTTTAAGTCAAATGTTTGAACTAAGTGTTCAATTTAAAATAACTTTCTTTCCAGGTTCCAGTGTTATTTCCTGGAATTGTCATTAATCGAATAGAAGGTATTTTGGAGGGGTGTTTCTATATGGAGGCATTAAAGGAGATGAGTTTCCATTTGTCATCCAAGTCGTTTCCTCCAGCAAGCCTTCTACAATCTTTCTTGCAACTGATTCTGGAAGTGAGTTTAAAAGATTCAATGATTAAGAACATTTCAATTATATTTCTATTCTATTAACAGTGGTGATGGGAAATAAGAATTACCAGTTTTTATTTCGATTTGTGTGTTAATGTGACAATCGTACACAGGCTACAGTCCACCTAAAAGATGGGTCCACAATTGTGCTGTATCAACAGTGGTCAGGTTATCGACCTTTGCCATCTTTAAAGTTGACAGCAACTTTTTGACTTCCTCGTGTAAAGCGAAATGTAATCAATTTCCATCAAGTATAGAACTTGATGGAAATGTTGCCTACTTCTACCATGTAGCAATTTTCACCAACAATTTATTTCCCAAATCTGACACGCATAAGATAAATAGCTTCTCCCCCTTTTAAAAAAAAAAAAAAAGTGCTTGAAACTGATAAACGAGGAGGCATTTTAATATCCTGTAATAAACATGTATATTACCAAGCAACCGCAACTGCAGAATTTAATTTTACACTAGGTGGTACGTAATGGGAGAAAGGTTTCTAAGGTCTTTTATTGTCATGTGTACCAATTAAGGTATAGTGATATGCAAATTACCATACAGCCATATGGGGGGGGAAAAAAGCAACAAGACACACAACTACTTAAAAGTTAACATAAACATCCACCACAGTGGATTTCCCACATTCCGCCCTGTGATGGAAGGCAAAAAAGTCCAATCTTCTTCCTCCTTATTCTCCCGCAGTCGGGGCGATCAGGGCGATCGAAGCTCCCGCGGCTTGGAGTTCCCGAAGTCAGTCTCTGACTAGAGACTGCGGGCTCCACGGTGTTAAAGTCTGCAGGCACCCAGGATGGAGCTCCGAGGTCGATTCCTGGCAAAGGGATTGTGGGCTCTGTGATGTTAAGTCTGCAGGCACCCGTGGTGGAGCTCTCGAAATCGGTCTCCAGCAAAGGCCGCCAACTCCTCGATGTTAGGCCGCAGTGCGGACGGAGATAGATACGGAAAAAAATCGCACTAAAGAACACTAAAAACGTACATTTAACACATACTACTTAAAACACAAAGAAGGAAGGGACAGACTGACTGTTGGCAAGGCAGCCATTGCTGGCGCCACCTGGTGGTTCACCCGGTGAGAAAGGTGCCATGAGGTAGTTGAGGTGGGAACTATAACGGCATTTAAAAGACATTTGCACAGGATGGATAGGAAAGGTTTAGGGAGATATGGGCGAAGCACGAGCAGACGGGTAGTGTAGAGGTGACATCTTAGTCAGCATAGGCAAGTTGGGCCTAAGGCTTGTTTCCATGCTATATGACTCTCAACGTGAAATTTTAATCCTTCAAAAGAAAACTGGCAAACCCAGTCTAGGAAATTGTACGGGAACTGAATTTGCAGTTTAGTACATATTTCATCCTTATCTCAATGCAAATTCACATATTGCACTTTTTTGCTTTGTTTCCATTTGCCGGTTCTAATTTTAAATTATACTAGACCTAGGGTCACCGCGGTTGCGGTGGGTGGGGGCGGCCTGCAACGTCTCACACACAATAACTACCCCCCACACACACACACACACACACACACACTAACCACCCCCCTTGATATTATATGAATATTATCCATTCGCTCCTACTACCCCATCCCTGCCTTCTCCACTCACGCATAGCCCTCACAGGCGTGCCTGGAGAGGGGGGCGGGTAGAGAGAGAGAGAGAGAGAGAGAGAGAGGGGGCAGAGAGAGAGAGCCCCCTCTGCCTTCTAAACTCCTGTAAAGGCCCTGTGCCATCAAAACCACACTACACATTAACCCAATGTTCCTCTGGATCATGCTCGTAACCTCACGAACACGTGCACATCGACGTATACGGGGCCCAAACCTGCAATACTCCAAATGCGGTCTGACCAGTGCCCTTATAAAGCCTCACCATTACATCCCTGCTTTTATATTCTATCCCTGTTTTTTTTCTCAAATGTACCGCTGTTGTATTCACTAAAAACAATCTATTTTCATTGTAGGGTAAAGTAGGGATGAATTACTTGCACGAGTTCATCGGCATTATGCAAAGTCTAATTCTTTATCATCCACCCTGGCAACAGTCTTCCAGAGTGAATTACTTCATGGAGATTCTTCAGTGTTCCAATTGTAAGAAAGGAAGTTCATTTCTTCTTGAGTCACTAGCAAGGTAAGATGATTACAAATTCAACATTTATTTTATTGAAGTTTTCAAATTTATTGTAGGACAAATACTTTTCTGGCCATTGTATTTGCAACTGTTTAGGATTGAACTGCCACCAGTTGCACAAGATTGTGATCTGAGGATTTAATAATTGTTGACCTAGGAATTTAATAAGTTCTGAAAAAGTGGAATTGTATTCTGTAATGTACCTTTGCTTAATTTGGGAGATTATTGGTTTAGCATATTTGCATGTACTGAGATAGGCGAAAGCTTTTGTTTGCATGCTATTCAGTCAAATCCAATTATATTATAGAAGTACAATCAAGTACAACAGGCAGTGCTAATCAAAATAACCAGATTGCAGAATATAGTTTTACAGCATTGTTCTAATCTGTTTTAGATTTCAGTGATTACTTCGATGGATAACATTTTGAATCTTTGAATATTTCTCTTTCTGTGGGTGCAATCTCATAATCATCTAGCAGTCAATCTGTCTTCTTGATGACTGACAAGATCACTATTTCCTGAATGTGGTAACTTTATAATTGTGTAGTTCCTTTCAGCCCATCCATTTTATCCCAGGTTTCAAAAGATGCCCATCAGCCCCATTCACCATTTATCTCCCTGCATCTATTATTTTTCATTTACACAACAACTGATTCTCCTACAATGTGCTACAATAGGGTTACTTTATAATAACCAATTAATGCACTGGCATATCTTTAAATGTGGGAGGAAATTGGATTAATTGGGGAAATCTACATGGTCACATGAAGAAAATGCAAACTCTGCAGCCCACACTTTAGGGGGGGTGAAAAGATGGGATGCTGGAGATGCCTGTCAACAGCACTAACTGCTGTGCCATTTCTTTTGTGGTTAATTTGTATTTGTCCTTTGCTAACTTTACAGATACTCTTCACTCCTTCACTTGCAGATAAAATTCATATTCTTTTCCATCCACACCTTTTTGACATGCTGTGAATCTTGCTTCAAGTTTCCAGGCCACATGGTATTGAGTATACAATAATTCAGCTCAAACTGTTATCTTGTATCTGCCTTTCATTTGGATTTCCACAATTACACTACGTCACAGACCTAGAATTAAGTTGGATCTCATGCCAGTGAAGAAAAATGGATGATCTCTGCACATCTTGGTGCAACCAGCAGGCCCCAGCTTCTGCCTCATCTGTATCCTGCTGCAAATCCATCTGAGTTTCTTAGCCATGACAGCAGTGGTGTTCGGGTTATCAATGGTAAACCCAATGTTCCAGGTGCTGAACTTATTGTAAAGTGGAAGTTGGTGTTCATGATCATACCATACGTGAGAACACCAGGTAGTGCAAAATATAACGTAGAGCGTGGAATAGAGTGTCCCATCCACAGATGTAGATTTGTTTAACGTGCAAGGGAAAGCATGTGGTAGATTGAAAATTCAATCTTGGAATATGAGAAGTCTGTTCAAAACACTGATAACAGTGTGGAAGATTACTTGAATCTGGTGGTACGTGCTTTCAGGCTTTTCTATCCTCTGTGCGATGGGAAAGAGAAGAAGAGAAAGTGACTAGGGTATGAGTGGTCCTTGGTAATGTTCGATGCTTTCCTGGGGCAATGTTAAATGCATGATGAACTGATTGTATCCATGACTGCCGTTCTTGTGGTCTTGGGCATAGCAGCTGCCATGCCAAGCTATGGTCCATCTGGATAGGATGCTTTCTATGGTGCATCTGTAGACGTGGAGAGGCATCTTGGGAAACGTCTAATTTTCAATCTTCACAATCTTCATAAGACATAGGAGCAAAATTATGACATTCGGCTCATCGAGTCTACTTCGCCATTTAATTGTGGCTGATCTATCTTCTTCTCAACCCCATTCTCCTGCCTTCTCCCATAACCTTCAACACCCTTACTAACCAAGAATCTGTCAATCTCCACTTTAAAAGTACCCAATGATGTAGCCTCCACAACCGTCTGTGGCAATGAATTTCACATGTTCCCCACCCTCTGACTAATGAAATTCCTCCTCATCTCCTTTCTAAAGGTGCATCCTTTTATTCAGAAGCTGTGCCCACTGGTCTTATACTGGTGGAAACAACCTCTCCATATCCACTCTCCAGGCCTTTCACTATTCAGTAAGTTTCGATGAGGTCCCCCCCTCATTCTTCTAAACTCCAGTGTGTAAAGGCCCAGTGCCATCAAATGCTCATCATACATTAAGCCTCCAGCATTCTTTCTTGGCCATATGTTTCATGTGGTTGGACCAGGTCAATATTGATGATGTTTGCTCTGGGGAACCTGAAGCTCTTGACCATCTTCACTTCAATACCATTGATGTGTGTACTCCACTTTGCTTTCTAAAATCGATGACCAGCTCCTTTATTTTGCTGACATTAGGGGTGAGGTTGTTACCTTAACACCATGCTACTAAGCTCTCTATCTTCTTCTGGTACTCAGTCTCATCATTATATGAGATCTGGCCCACTAGTGTACTGTCATCTGTGAACTTGTAAATGGAGTTGGAGCAGAATTTGGCCACATAGTCATGTGTAAAGGTGTGAATCCCATATTTCTCTTACATCGGTTGTTTCGACAATAATCGACCGGACACCGGGGTTGCTTTAAACGTACGTTTATTCAGCAGGAGTCTTTACACAGGTTAACAACCTAGCAAAGAGTCAAGCTCTCTGCCCTTATTCGTAATGCCTTATATACTTTAATGCTACGGTTTATCACCTCCCACATTCCCCAATCAAGCAACAGACACGTACGCAATGGTCAGGATAACAGGCACGTACATATAAGGAGAAGTTATTTAGTGGAACAATACTAGAGCTCAGACAGGTACATTCCTCAGCCTTCCAGGCACGGCGGTTTGTATATTCCTCAGACTTCTGAGAGCCAGCCATCTCAGTCAGACAGGTGCAGGTATTACCATAGTCGCGAATATGCAGTAACTGCAAGACAATGTGTATTTCTCCTGACCACAACTTCCTGAAACCTGCAGCTACATTTTCAGCAACTTTGGTCAGCAGCCATTTTATGTTTTAATCCAGTCCACCTGGCCAACCATTTTACCTTCACAGAACAATCTTACAGCGTTTATTCAAGATTTACATTCACAAAGGGAGTATAGTGATGGCTAAGAACACATCCTTCCAGTGTTGAGAATTATTCTGGAGGATGTTTGTTACCTATCCTTGTTGATTGGGATCTATGGGTATGGAAATCGAGGATCTAGATGCAGAGGGGAATACTGTGGACGATTAGACTTAAAAGTATAAATAACAACAATATTCGGACAAGAGAAATTCAAGTGCCAATTAAGCATGATAAATATTGTTTTTTGTTTGTTCTTGTTTTCAACCAGGCTAGCCAATTAATATTGTATGCATTCAAAACTAGTAACCAAACACTACTTTTTCCACAGATCTGGTTGGAACTTTCAACAGGTTTTCATTTCCCTGAAATGGTTATGAGCTGAATTGAAAAAAATACTGCTGCAGACACATTAGTTTAAGTATAATAGCTTGTTGGTTTAAATGAGCAATTAGACATTTGGTTTTTGAATTGAAACAGCACAGGTGTAGGAAGATAGACAAAAGTGCTGGAGAAACTCAGCGGGTGCAGCAGCATCTATGGAGCGAAGGAAATAGGCAAAGTTTCGGGCTGAAACCCTTCTTCAGACTGATGGAGGGTGGGGGGGGAGAAGAAAGGAAAAAGGAAGAGGAGGAACCCGAGGGCTGCGGGAGAGCTGAGAAGGGGAGGAGACAGCAAGGGCTAACGGAATTGGGAGAATTCAATGTTTATGCCACAAGTTTCTGGTGGCGGCGCGACTCGTTGCAGCGGCTCCTACAGCCTGTCTGTCTTTTTTTTATTTTTGTCTAGTTAAATGTAGTGTTTGTGTTTTTTTAAGCTTGGTTTTAAATGTGTATATGTGGGGGGCGGGGGGGGGGAGGGGGAAACCGTTTAAAATCTCTTCCCTGTACGGGAGACCCGACCTATTCCCTGTCGGGTCTCCGTTGTCGTTGGGGCCTAGCACCGTGGAGCGGCCTCCAACCTGAACGACCCGGGGGCTCGGGAGACTGCGGAGCTGTGGAGCTGCGGACTATTCACCATCGTGGGGCTGGCCGGCCTCGGTGCGTGGGGAGCGGTGGTGACTCGCTGCTGCGACTCGACTCCTGGGGCACGGAGGCTCCAGCAACGCAGCCGCAGGTCCGGTGGACTGGGACATCGGGAGCTCGCAGGTCCGGGAGGAGAGAGAGACCGCTTCCCGGAGCTCCCGCAACGCGACTTCTCCAGCCCGTGTCGCGGGGTTGGAACGACCTGGAGCGGGGTCATACATCACCCGGCACGGCTTCATGGCCGTGGGACTCACCATCGCACGCTGGGGCTCCGACCTTGTACTTTCAGACCGGGAACGGGGCCGTAAATCGCCCCGCGCGGCCTAAAATGGCCGTGGGACTTATCATCACCCGCCTGGAGCTTGGACATTGGGAGAGACATGGAGAGCAGGGGAGAGAAAAGACTTTGCCTTCCATCACAGTGGGTTCACTGTGATGGATGTTTGTGTGAACTTAATTGTGTGTATGTCTGTAGGACATTGTCTTTGTTTGTATGGCTGTGGAAACAAAATTTCGTTTGAGTCTCACTGGGGCTCAAATGACAATAAATTTGTATTGTATTGTAGGGTGCAGACTGCCCAAGCGGAATATGAGGTGCTGTTCCTCCAATTTCCAGTGGTGCTCACTCTGGCCATGGAGGAGGCCCAGGACAGAGAGGTCGGATTTGGAATGGGAGGGGGAGTTGAAGTGCTGAGCCACCGGGAGGTCAGGTTGGTTAATGCGGACTGAGCGGAGGTGTTTGGCGAAACGATCACCAAGCCTACTCTTGGTCTCACTGATGTAGATCAGCTGACATCGAGAGCAGCGGATGCAATAGATGAGGTTGGAGGAGATGCAGGTGAACCTCTGTCGCACCTGGAATGACTGCTTGGGTCCTTGAATGGAGTCGAGGGGGGAGGTAAAGCGACAAGTGTAGCATCTCTTGCGGTTGCAAGGGAAAGTACCCGGGAAGGGGTGGTGCGGGAGGGAAGGGAAGAATTGACAAGGCAGCTACGGAGGGAGCGGTCTTTGCGGACACGGGGGGAGATGGGAAGATGTGGCGAGTGGGTGGGTCACGTTGGAGGTGGCGAAAATGACGGAGGACTATTTGTTGTATGTGACGGCTAGTGGGGTGAAAGGTGAGGACTAAGGGGACTCTGCCCTTGTTACGAATGGGGGGGATGAGGAGAGAGAGCAGTGTTACGGGGTATGGAAGAGACCCTGGTGCGAGCCTCATCAATAGTAGGGGAGGGGAACCCCCGTTCCCTGAAGAATGAGGACATTTCCGATGCCCTGGTGTGGAACACCTCATCCTGGGAGCAGATGCGGCTTGGACGGAGGAATTGGGAGTAGGGAATGGAGTCCTTACAGGAAGTAAGATGGGAAGAAGACTAGATAGCCATGGGAGTCAGTGGGTTTATAGTGGATGTCGGTCAGAAGTCTATAACCTGCGATGGAGATAGTGAGGTCAAGAAATAGTAGGGAAGCGTCGGAAATAGTCCAGGTGTATTTCAGTGCCGGATGGAAGTTAGTGGTGAAGTGGATGAAGTCAGTCAGTTTTATGTGGGTGCAGGAGGTAGCACCAAAGCAATCGTCGATGTAGCGGAGATAGAGGTCGGGGATGGGGCCCTGGTACGCCTCGAACAAGGATTGTATGACGTACCCGACAAAGAGGAAGGCATAGCTGGGGCCCATGCGCGTGCCCATAACTACGCCTTGTATTTGGAGGAAATGGGAGGAGTCAAACGAGAAGTTATTGAGGGTAAGGACCAACTCCGCTAGGCAGGGGAGAGTATCAGTGGCCGGGTATAGGTTGCTCCTCTGGTCGAGGAAGAACCAGAGGGCTTTGAGACCATCCTGGTGGGGGATGGAGGTGTAGAGTAACTGGACGTCCATGGTGAAGATGAGGGGATGGGAGCCTAGAGAATGGAATGCCCGGAGACGACGGAGAGTGTCTGAGGTGTCTTGGACATAGGTAGGGAGGGATTTAACCAAGGCGGATAGGATGGAGTCAAGGTATGTGGAAATGAGTTTGGTGGGGCACGAACAGGCAGAGACAATGGGTCTACCGGGACAGTCAGGTTTGTGGATTTTGGGGAGAAGGTAAAATTGGGCTGGGCGGGGCTGGGGAACGATGAGGTTGCCGGCTCGGGGGAGCAGGGAGCCGGAGTTGATGAAGTCGGTGATGGTGCTAGAGATAGTTGCCTGGTGCTCGTCAGTGGGGTCATGGTCCAGGGGTAAGTAGGAGGAGGTGTCCGAGAGTTGGCACGTGGCCTCAGCTTTGTAGAGTTCGACGCGCCAGACTACCACGGCACCTCCCTTGTCAGCGGGTTTGATAACCCAGTCTGGGTTGTTGTGGAGTGAGTTGATGGCTGTACGTTCATGGGGGGAGAGATTGGAGTGAGACAGGGGTGTAGAGAAGTTGAGGCGGTTGATGTCGCGACGGCAGTTTGGGATAAAAAGTTCTGAAGCTGGAAGGCCATGAGGGGGGGTCCACGAGAAGGGGGTTCGTTGGAGACGGGAAAAGGGATCATCAGCAGAGGGCGAGGACTCCTTCCCATGGAAGAACGCTGTGATGCGGAGGCGATGGTAGAAGAGCTCCAAGTCGTGGTAGGCGCGGAACTCATTGAGGTGGGGACGGAGGGGGACAAAGATAAGACCTCTGCTAGGGAGGGAGAGAGAAAACGGGGAATTACAGACCAGTTAGTCTAACATCGGTAGTGGGGAAAATTCTGGAGTCAGTTGTTAAAGATGGGATAGCAGCACATTTGGAAAGTGGTGAATTCATTGGACAAAGTCAGCATGGATTTATGAAAGGTAAATCATGTCTGACGAATCTTATAGAATTTTTCGAGGATGTAACTAGTAGAGTGGATTAGGGAGAACCAGTGGATGTGTTATATCTGGACTTTCAGAAGGCTTTCGACAAGGTCCCACATAAGAGATTAGTATACAAACTTAAAACACATGGTATTGGGGGTTCAGTATTGATGTGGATAGAGAACTGGCTGGCAGACAGGAAGCAAAGAATAGGAGTAAACGGGTCCTTTTCAGAATGACAGGCAGTGACTAGTGGGGTACCGCAATGCTCAGTGCTGGAACCCCAGCTATTTACAATATATATTAATGATCTGGATGAGGGAATTGAATGCAACATCTCCAAGTTTGCGGATGACACGAAGCTGAGGGGCAGTGTTAGCTGTGAGGAGGATGCTAGGAGGCTGCAAGGTGACTTGGATAGGTTGGGTGAGTGGGCAAATGCATGGCAGATGCAGTATAATGTGGATAAATGTGAGGTTATCCACTTTGGTGGCAAAAACAGGAAAGTAGACTTATCTGAATGGTGGCCGATTAGGAAAAGGGGAGATGCAACGAGACCTGGGTGTCATGGTACACCAGTCATTGAAAGTAGGAATGCAGGTGCAGCAGGCAGTGAAGAAAGCAAATGGTATGTTAGCATTCATAGCAAAAGGATTTGAGTATAAGAGCAGGGAGGTTCTACTGCAGTTGTACAGGGTCATGGTGAGACCACACCTGGAGTATTGCGTACAGTTTTGGTCTCCTAATCTGAGGAAAGACATTCTTGCCACAGAGAAAGTTCACCAGACTGATTCCTGGGATGGCGGGACTTTCATATGAAGAAAGACTGGATAGACTCGGCTTGTACACGCTGGAATTCAGAAGATTGAGGGGGGTTCTTATAGAAACTTACAAAATTCTTAAGGGGTTGGACAGGCTAGATGCAGGAAGATTATTCCCGATGTTGGGGAAGTCCAGAACTAGGGGTCATAGTTTAAGGATAAGAGGGAAGTCTTTTAGGACCGAGATGAGAAAAACATTTTTGACACAGAGTGGTGAATCTGTGGAATTCTCTGCCACAGAAGGTAGTTGAGGCCAGTTCATTGGCTATATTTAAGAGGGAGTTAGATGTGGCCCTTGTGGCCCTACCTGGAGAGAAGGCAGGACGGGATACTGAGTTGGATGATCAGCCATGATCATATCGAATGGCGGTGCAGGCTCGAAGGGCCGAATGGCCTACTCCTGCACCTATTTTCTATGTTTCTATGCTAAGGACCGACCGTTCGGTGATGGAGAGGGGGAGGTCAGGGGAGATGGTGAACACACGGCAGGGTTGGGGCCGGAGGAAGGCAGGTGAGTGGACTGAGGCCGAGGCGATGTCTGGTGGTCGGGGTGGGGGGGTATAGGACTGTAGTGTGGGTGGGGAAGACCCAGTGGAACAGCCACAGGTTACCGGGGTTGGGGATTCTAGCACTAGGACCCAATGCAGTCAAACCCAGGGGAGTGGGAGTTAGCAGCGTGGAGGCTTCAGGCCCGGTGTTGATTCCAGGCTGCAGGTAAGGCGATGGCTGCGGGCTGATGGAGGGTGGTGGAGTGGCGAGAGTCGGCAGACCCGATGGTAGGAGTCTGCGGGCAGTAGAGTCCAGATCGGCGGGCGATGCATGGGATGTCCCGGTGGGCGGATGGTCGGTGGGGCGGCGCGGTTCGGCCAGCCCGGTGAGGCGACGAGGTGAGTAGAGCACGGTGCGGCGGCCATGTTCGGTGGGCCCCGGTCCGGCGGCGATGTTCAGTAAGTCCGGTCTGGCGGCGATGTTAGATTGGCCGGGTGCGACGGTGATGTTGGATGGGCCGGGTGCGGCTGCGATATTAGGCGGGCCCAGTGCAGTGGGAATGTTAATGGGCCCAGTGCAGCGGGGATGTTGGATGGGCCCGGTGTGGCGGTGAGGCTAGGCGGTCCCGGGGGGCGGCGAGGTTCGGCGGTCGCGATATGGTGGCGATAGTTGGAGGAATCGGGGAGGGGGGGATATACAGAGTTACCGGTGAGGCAACGAGGCTCGGCGTCATCGGTAGGCAAGAGAAGGTCGGTGGCAGCATCGACGTGGAGGTCGGCGAAGGCGGCGTCCTGGTGAGACCTGAGCTGCTCCTCGTGGGCAAGATGGCGTCGCGGGACTCGGGCAGGCTGCATGGGCCAGAGTTGGGGCCCGGGGCCTGCAGGCGGTCGAGTCGCGGAGTGTCGGCGGCAGGAGTGGCCTGGAGGCGGGCTAGTTTCAGGTCCTTGGTGGAGTTAAGGTGGGCCACGAATCGTTGATTGAAGAGGTGGATCTTCCGGCGGATGAAATAGAGTTGGGGTCCATTGCAGGTCTGCATGAGTGAGGCCAGAAGTTTCTGGAGAGTCAATGCGAGGTCCTGCTGGTGCCGGCTCATCGCAGCCAGGGTAGATCTCAGTGCCCGGTGGGAGAGCCAGTCGGTATCGATAGTGGGCTTGGGTCTAGGGAACTGGAGCTGGAAGCCATGAGGTATGAGATGGAGGCGCAGGCATGGCCCAAGGAAGCAAATGTGGCTGGGGTATCGAGTCTGGGTAAGGATGTGGTCGTAGAGTTGGAGGGAAGGGGGAATCACAGAGGGGGAGCAGTTAGAGAGGAGGTTGTGAAACTGTCTCCGGAGGGAGGTGGAGAACTTCATCAAAGTAGGCATATCTTGAGGAGATTTCGCAGTGGAGTAGACAAAGTGTTTAAGAAGGAACTGCAGATGCTGGAAAATCGTAGGAATCGATGTAGGAATTTCCCTTTTGCTAATTACAGAATTTCACTAACCCAGATGTGTAGGAAGACCAAGAAATGGGTGCAGGATGTAGAAGTTAAGGTGAAGTTCATGAAGTCATTGGGTTCTGCATTGGTGCAGGAGGGCCCTGCCTTCAAATTCACTTGGATACCTTCTGCACCCATTCAACACTCGTGGGCTTTATTAACTTCACCACTAACTTCCACCATGCCCTCAAATGCACCCATCTCAGACATCGTGGAGCTACAATATGTCCAATATCTCATAGAAATCTTAATGCTGCTTTACATAGAATATGCAAATATGGAATCTCCTGGTCAAAATTGCTGCTATGGTTTGTTTGCACTTGGTAAATCACCATTTTACTGAGTCAATTACCATTTTAAGATGATGTTTTAAAAATAATGCGTAATGAAACAAAGAGAAAATAAGGTTTTAGCTACCTAGTGCTTAAATTATTTTTAAATAATGAATAACAGAAAATCATGAAAGTGTCGTTACTTTGCTGTTGCACTCATGTGCCAGTAGTTCTAACAAAATTATAATACAATAGGTTTACTGAATGTTTCCATTGCAATAGGTGTCTGTTGTTGGTGCTTTATATTCTTGTAAAAGTTGCAATATTAAGCTATGCAAATAAAAATTGGCAAGGTGCTAATTTTGTTTTTTGAAATTGGAAATGAATATTCATATGGTACAAGAGATGGCTTAAAATGTTGTGCATTATTCTTATCGGGAAATGGAAGTAAAATTTTGCATTTATTCAGAAAGTTAAAATGGAAAGAATATAGAAAAACAAAGAAATATTTGTAAGATCTTTAACCCTTATCTTCTGAATTGTAATTGAATAGAGAGGTGGTAAATTTTGAAGTCCAATCATTTTTACATTTATGTGGCACAGTGGCACAGCAGTGGAGTTGCTGCCTTAAGGGCCTGTCCTACTTGGGCGTCATTTGCACGTCACGCAGGTGGCGTGCAAAGATTTTGTGAATCCCAAAATCCTGGGGCGTAAACGATGTCGCGTAAATGATGCCCAAGTGGGACAGGCCCTTTACAGCACTTACATCGTCAGTGAGCCGGGTTCGATCCCGACTACGGACGCTGTTTGTACGTTCTCCCCGTGACCTGCTTGGGTTTTCTCAAAGATCTTCAGTTTCTTCCCAAAGATGTATAGGTTTGTCTGTTTATTGGTTTAGTATAAATGTAAATAGTCCCCAGTGAGTGTAGGATAGTGTTAATGTGCGGGGGTCGCTGGTCAGTGTGGACTCGTTGAGCTGAAGGGCCTATTTCGGCACTTTATCTCTAAACTAAACTAAACTGAAGGGTTTTTTTCTGCCATTTGGAAAATTTGATGTCACTTTTTAATCTGGAATTTTAGATCCTGTGTTTACGGTGAAGAACCTTGCCATCGACCATCAAATCAAGAACTCTCCATTTTGGAACTGAAGCCACTTTATAGATTGATACTAAAATACTTCTTTGACCTCTTTGAAGCTGAATTAGAGACTTTAAATAAAAGGTAATTTGAGTAGACAGTACTAAATAATATTGTGGGCTTTCCCTGCTGCAGAACCTTGAGTCTTTCTTGTTAACAGCAGTGGAATGTAAAGTGTTAGCATGACTACTTTGCATAAGCAATTGAGTTGATTACCATCTATCTATTATTATATTACTGAAACTCTCATCTTGTTTGTTTCTATGCATGTGTGTGTGTGTGTGTATGTGATCCTGAAACTACGCCAAAACGGTACACGATAGAGGGAGAGGAGAGAAGGGAAGTAGGGGAGGTGAGGAGGGAGAGTTGGAGAGTGGGATAGAGGGGAGGCGAGGAGTGAGGGAGAAAGGGGATAGAGGGCGAGGAGAGGGGTAGGGAGGGGAGAGGGTTTATGGAGGGAGGCAGGTGTTGACTGAGGGTAGGGGAAAGGGAAGGGAATGAGTGGGGGAGGGGAAAGAAGAGGGAGGGTGACGAGCAGGGGAGGGAGTGCTGGGGATGAGGGAATGGAGGAGGATAGGGGTAGATGGCAAGGCGCAGATGGGGGAGGGTTGCCGTGACTCGCGTCACAGTGGGGACCTCTCAGCCGCACCTGCGCAGTTAGGGTCTATGGGTGATTAGTGGAACATTGCCTTGGGGAAACGGGACCCAACGGGTCCCACTTGGTCTCGTAAGAACTAAAAGTATAAAGCTGAAGGTGTTCTTTCCTGTTTCTTTTGGTAAAGGGTGGCAACAAAGTAATGACAATTGAGATTTTGTCTCCTTGCTATGGCTATAATAGCAACCATAATGACTGTTTGAATAATACCCATGTCAATTGGTCTAGAAAAGGACTCAAATATGATTAAGATTTTTCTTTATACCTATTTTCAAAAATTGCTACAGCAGTTAAGATTATAACTATTTTCTATTTTATGTTGTGTAATAGCTGTTCTGAAAATACAAAGAGTGGTGGTTGTCTTGTCATCCCCCACTCTGTCCTTGCAAATATTTTCCTGGAATACTCTGATGCAATGACTAATTCAGTAGTTGCTTTACTGGATTGTGTTCTTCAAGCAACCGGAGCACTGGTTAGGAAACCAACTGATGTAAGTAAAATTGATCAAAACAAATAACTTGTAGCTTGGTTTGCAAGTAGTATTATATTCTGAATATTGGCCACTTGCATGTAAATAGACAAATTGGATATGTTGTATAAATGTAGAGAATAAGAAGTTAAAGACAATTTGAATTTATCATTTTAGTCAAATTATTTAAATAGCATAATTATGCAATGAAAGTTCTGGTTGGTATGTGTCACGATGAACAGCATATTTAGGGGTCTTTGGATTAGGTTCTGGTTCAAAGCCTTTTTATTTTGAGATTTTATTTTGAAACAATTGGCTCTCAGTAGTCACTGTAATTTATTGTTATTTATTGTTTCTCAAAAGAAGCAGAATGGAATATGTTAGCAAATCTTGCCTGTTTTACCATATTGTAAGATCATATGTTAACTCGCCATGTACTAAACCCATATTCCTTGATTAATATCTAAAAAAAAATCTGATCTATCCTGAACATATTTGGTGACTAAATCTCCACAGCCTGTTAACACAGAGAATTCCATAGATTAACTATCCTGTCCTGAATTGCTGATCCTTTATTTTGAGAATGTTGAGCTTGAGTCTAAACATGCAAGCCAGAGGAAATATCATCCCTACACCTATGCTGTTTTTAAAAATCTCTCCTCGTATGACAAATCAACCTTTGCAATACTCCTGTCGCAAGTATATATACTTGGGTAAGGAGACCAAACTGTACACCATATTCTGAATGCAGCCTTCGCAAGATCCTGTATAATTGGAACAACATGTCTCTATTCTTCTACGCGAATACTCCTGCAAGAAAATGCCAAGATACCTTCTACCTTCCTAATTGTTTTTTGTATCTTATGTTGACTTGAATTGAATGGTGGAAAAAGTCTCCTTTTTGATCTCAACAATTTGGAAAAAGTAATGAGTTTTTTTAACCCAGCCTAATTGTACATCCCTGCCTCTTTTCCCCCCCACCATGATATTACATCTGCTGTTCACTTAAATTGTCTATAGCGCCTCGGGGCCTATACATCTTTTTCTCTTCCCAAAATTGCACCTGACATGTTGAAAATATTGCACTTGATCACCTCATCCAATTCACAGATAATATATTGAGAGCACTTGTAGCTCTGGCTATCAAAAATCTATGTTGACTTTGTTTGATCCTATTTCTAAGTACATTATTACCAATTGATAGATTGGGGATTGAATTGGCTCTTGGTCCTGTTAATTTATCTAATACTTATTTTACAATAAATGGTTTATTTTGGCTTATGTATTTAGAGATACTAAATAGTAGATTGCCTTCTGCTATTGTGGGACTGGACCATTGTCCCTGTCTTTTTTATTTGCCTAGTAGCAATTTGTATATATATGGTGAACAATATTATTGCTGTAATTATTTTAACGTGACACTTTAATTTTTTGTGGCCTTGCTTTTGTTAGTTACTTTATTTGTAAAATTCGCGTTAAACATTTTATTCTGATATTCCTCTTCAGAAAGCATGCTATGATACAGCCTACATCTTGCATGGCATATTGGGAATTGTTGTGGAATATCGACTTCTGTTAAACAGATTACATGGAAAATCCTTATCTGGTCGTACTTGGGATGATTTACAATTTTACATTCCTGTATGTTGTCAAGGTGATGACACAATTTCCTTTACAAACTCTGAATACTAATTCTGAATTTATTTTCCGTATTTCAGCTTTTCCTGTCTAATAATATTGTAAGATAATTCCCAATAATGTTGCAAACAATTTGAAACCAAGCCACATAACTAAATATTGTGCTGTGGGTGACTCTTTTGGTTAGCTTTATGAATAGGAAACCTAGCCAGTTTATTGGAAAAGTCAAATCTAAAAAAGCATGATTGCAGATTTCAGACATGATGTGCTGAACCATACCAATGTGGTCTTTGTTGTAGCATATGAGTTGAAGCTTATTTTGAGGATGCATTTCTGCCAGGATTTTGAACAAAATGGTTTTGTTTCCTACAGATGCCAGTTAAAGAGTCAGTCCTTGCAGAGCATTGCTTTTGAAAAACTATATTTGGCTGAAATGTAACTGATGAATCTTCAGCACAGTCTTATTGATGTCAAATAATATGGAAATCAACAGTGGGTTGGCCAAGGGAAGTAGTGATTGTGGTAGATATCTGCCACTTTGCAGGAGTTCACACTGAAGGGCAGTGTGTACATTTTTGTTTAATCTAGAATTTTGAATTATATCAGAGGTGATGGTGAGCCACTGAAGGTGGTAATCTGGTTATAACTATATAAAAAAGGATCATTTGTGGTCCTTTTGGATGGGTGATGTTTTGGGTCGAGGCCTTCCCTGGCTCATTTGTTCTTCCTATGTGTTAAGGGTGATCAGTTATCTCAAACACCAGGGATAGAACAATGAATATTTCTATCATAGTGACAATGGCTCTCATTTGTGATTTTTGTTAAGATCTATATCAGACTTGTGGCAAAGGCAGAAATAGTATTTTGGTGAAACCTAGAAATGATAAAGATGGTCAGTTATTTTGGAGAGGTCTTTGAAAAGGAGAGAGAAACTGAAAATGTGTCACAGTTTTGGCCAAAGGACAGCTCATGGCTTCAGCAGGAATCTTGGAGTCGACAACTTCAAAGAAAAATACTGCTAAATGTTGGAATGGTAAACAGCGGTCCTTGGTTTGAGAGAATTGTGTATTCAAACAAAACAATCCCAAATAATCAACTTTGTTCTTTCAGATTACAATCAAGAGGAAATTGAGATGATGTTTAAACTGACACCATCACCTTGGCTGCAAATGTTCATTGCACATGGCATTTATAAGCGGGTATGCTTCAATAATGGCACTGAAATCACTGAGACATCTTTCTCGCTCAAACAAATTGTGAGTATTTGTTACCAAAGTAGAAAAATTGCTGCAACTACTTGGGAAGCATCTATGGAGAGAGCTTTACAAGTTAATAACTCTTCATAAGAACTGATCAATTTTGGCTGCTTATCTGAAATTGTTGAACTTATTACATTCTGAAGTCTTTAATACCACCTGGTTTGCTGTTTCTAGTTGCTTGAGCTTTCATTAGAACATTGTAAGAAACCAAAGAAAGACAACAGAGTGGAATGATTAATTAAAATGGTAAGACAGCTGGTAGCTTCGTCATCTTGCAGACTTAACGAGATGTTCAGCAAACCTGCATTTAATTTCTAGGTAGGAAAGAACTGCAGATGCTGGTTTAAATCAAAGGTAGACACAACATGCTGGAGTAACTCAGCAGGACAGGCAGCATCTCTAGAGAGAAGGAATGGGTGACGACTCGGGTCTGAGGGAAGGCCTTGACCCAAAACATCACCCATTCCTTCTCTCTAGTGATGCTGCCTGTCCCGTTGAGTTATTCCAGCATTTTGTGTCTACCTGCATTTAATTTCTCTATTGTGGAGGAGATCATATGGTCACCATCATGTACTGTGCTAAATTGGAAGAAGTGCATTTGAATTGCTGTTTCAGCTGGAAAATGTGTTTGCGTCTTTCTATGGTAGTGGGGGGAAATGGCTGGAGACTGGGGAAAGTGCCATGATTTTTTTTTTAAAGTGAACGTTGATGATGAAAGGGTGAACAAGAGATGTGAAGAAATGGTTCTTTCTGAATGGTGAAATCCGAGGAGAGGGAATGATGGTGGCATCGCATTGAGTGTGATGAGAAAGACGAGCTGATCTGTTGAATGTAGAGACTGGTGGGAAGGAAGGTGAGGACAAAGGAGCCCAATACTAGTTTTGTGGGTGAAAGTAGAACTGTGGGATATGGAACAAATATAATTGAGAGCCCAGGGAAGGCTAGAGTAAAGATAAATGAACATATCAGAAATATTGGATTAGAATGCGTCACCAGAACAGTTACAATCGAGCTGAAGAAACAAAGTAAATCCAATAAATTCCTCTCAGAAAACAAGGTGGTATGAGGTGTATGTGCGCGTGGTATATACCTGGGAAGTCTGTGGGCTTGCAATAGATATCGGTTATCAGTCTGGCCTCTGAGATGGGGACAGAGAAGTCTAGTAAGGGAAGAGTTAGGAATCATGAGGGTGAGAACATGGTGGAAATAACAAAGGTGATAAAACTTCTAGTTTCTGTATAATCCAGGAAATGGTAACAATAACTACCATTTTTAATTATTTGGTTTTGCCTTTTTTTATATCTGGTAGAGAAATCTTGGCTATTTATACCAGGCGCAATGCATGTTACTTCTCATTGTTATCTTTTTTTGTTGTTGTCTTCTCATTTAATCCGTTTAATGTTTGCAGCCTGAAATTATTTGAAGTTTCATTGTATTGTTCACTGACTAGAAAATGTGTTTAAAATGTTGATGTTTATTTGGAACTGAAAATATCACCATTCTCAAGCTAACAGTAATTATTTTATAGCACTTCTTGATTAACTTTTTAAACATGAAAATGTTTAACATAAATAGAAGCAACAAATCTTTACTTCCCATTACTTGGCATTAGTTACAATATTACTTAAACTTAATGTTATAGTATTTTTTATTCTCAAAGTCAGTAATGTTAACTAGTGAAACATGTAATATTGGAACAGCCAAATTTGCTATTGAAATGCTTTTATTTCTATGGCAAATACAATGGTACCTCCTGGATGCAACCTTAATTAGATCTGTAGTGACTGACTTGGTACAGTTGACATTTGACTCCCACTGAGGGGAGTTGGCTGTAAACCTCCCTTGAATGAACTTTCCTGTTCTGATAGATCTCTTCGTATTTAACGGCCCTGGGGAGGATGGGAAGTTGTAGTAATGTGATGAAGGTCCCCAAGAGAAAGAAGATGGGACAGTGTCCTTGGCCTGAACCTTTGAGGCCATCAGTTACTTTAACTGGAGACATGCAGAAGCAAGTGGATGCACAGGCTGTTCCAGCGTGAGTAATTCTTACAACATCACTGGTTTAAAATGACTTCTGGGAAAATAGTTGAACTGAAATGGCTTGGCCCTTTGGTGACCTGTATTTTGTTGCCAGCTATTTGAAGTCTGTGGCAGAAAGCCATTTTTTTTTTTTTTTTGATGGCTTGGCATCAAATGTACAAAACATGAATATTGATATGTTCAAACATTAGTTCTGTGAGCTTAAGTTTCTTGTATCTGGTAAAGCCCCTGTCCCACTTTCATGACCTAATTGGCGACCTCTGCCGAGTTTGCCCTTGACTTGTACTCGCAGCATGGTCGCCACAAGGTCGTAGGAGGTCTTCGTAACTCTTCCTCATGCTCGTGAGTGGTCTCTGCGTACTCGTGGCCTCAAATAGGTCGCGGCGTTTTTTCCAGCCTGATAAAAAATGTCCACAAGTTAAAAAAAAAAAAAAAGGTCGGCATGGAAAAAATCAACACATTTTACTCGTAGGTAGGTCGTGATGGTAGTCGTAGTTAGTCGTAGGTCAGTAACTGGCCCGAGAGAAAAAAAGCAAACATGACATAATTTATCATGTGATTATTTTCCACTCGTAGCTAGTTGTAGTTGGTCTTAGGTGTGGAAGACTGAGGTCGAGGGGGACCGTAGGAGGTCGTAGACATAGTCGTAGGAGGTCTTTTACTTCGGCGAGTCAACACGACCTTGACATTTTTTTTCCAACTCGTTTAGGGTCTTATAAACTCGTGTATTAGGTCGTCCAAGTGGGACAGGCCCTTAATGATTGGATATGTGCTGTATTTAGTTGTAAGAATAGTATGAAAAGTTTATCGATTTCAAACTGTTTAATTTCAAATAAACTTTACCAGAAAAATATTGTCATTGTCAACATACTACACGCTGATTTCGAAAACCAGAACTGCAGTTAGTTTACAAAAAAGACAGTGCTGGATTAACTCAGTGGGTCAGCGAGCATCCCTTGCGAACATAGATGGTGATGTTTCAGGTCGAGACCCTTTTTCAGACTGATTTGGGGGAGGTGGGAAATGCTGATTTATATTGCATTTGGATCTGATGGGCTGGAATCCAACCCACAAAGTACTTGGTGTGGAAAAACAAAAAGAAAGCCTACAGAATCTGGAAATATAAAATGGAAATTCTCAAATCGGTTAACATCTGCAGAAGGAGGGAGTGGAAATCAGTTAATCTACCAGTGACATTAGCACTTTTTCCACAGATGCTGCCTAACCACCTGGATAGTTTGATTCTTGCATTGATCTTTTTAATAACCATGACATACTTTAAATTATGCACCCGTTCTACAGTATTTGAAGGATCTCTTTGTAAAAATGACTTTTTTAATTACTTTAAAAATGTTTATATACTTGGTCCAGAACCAGGGGTTACAGTTTAAGAATAAGAGTTAGGCCATTTAGGACTCAGATGAGGAAAAACTTTTTCACCCAGAGAGTTATGATCTGTGGAATTCTCTGCCACAGAAGGCAGTGGAGGCCAATTCACTGGATGCATTCAAGAGAGAGTTAGATATAGCTCTTGAGGCTAATGGAATCAAGGGATATGGGGAGAAAGCAGAAACAGGGTACTGATTCTGGATGATCAGTCATGGCTCAAGGGCCAAATGGCTTACTCCTGCACTTATTTTCTATGTGCTGCTGCTGTGGTCAGTTTCCAGTTTGGATCAATATATTTGCCTCCTGAGGCTGGTATACCCGAGGTACAATATATTTACAATATACATCAATGATTTAGATGAAGGGATTCAAAATAACATTAACAAATTTACAGATGACACAAAGCGGGGTGGCAGTGTGAACTGTGAGGAGGATGCTAAGAGAATGCAGGGTGACTTGGACAGGTTGGGTGAGTGGGCAGATGCATGGCAGATGCAGTTTAATCTGGATAAATGCGAGGCTATCCACTTTAGTAGCAAAAACAGGAAGGCAGATTATTATTATTATTATCTAAATGGTGTCAAGTTGGGAAAAGGGGAAGTACAATGGGATCTGGGGGTCCTTTTCATCAGTCACTGATGGTAAGCATAGAGGTACAGCAGGCAGTGAAGAAAGCAAATGGCATGTTAGCCTTTATAAAAGAGGAGTTGAGTATAGGAGCAAAGAGGTCCTTCTGCAGTTGTTTCTGGCCCCAGTGAGACCACACCTGGAGTATAGTGTGCAGTTTTGGTCCCTTATTTGAGGAAGGGCATTCTTGCTATTGAGGGAGTGCAGCGAGCAAGGTGCGGCTGGGCTTGTATACTCTGGAATTTAGAAGGATGAGAGGGTTCTCATAGAAACATACAAGATTATTAAGGGTTTGGACATGCTAGAGGCAGGAAACATGTTCCCGATGTTGGGGGAGTCCAGAACCAGGAGCCACAGTTTAAGAATTAGGAGTAAGCCATTTAGAACGGAGATGAGGAAACACTATTTCACACAGAGAGTTGTGAGTCTGTGGAATTCTCTGCCTCAGAGGGCGGTGGAGGCCGTTCTCTGGATACATTCAAGAGGGAGCTAGATAGGGCTCTTAAAGATAGCAGAGTCAGGGGATATGGGGAGAAGGCAGGAACGGGGATACTGATTGGGAATGATCAGCCATGATCACATTGAATGGCGGTGCTGGCTCGAAGGGCCGAATGGCCTACTCCTGCTCCTATTGTGTATTGACCTGACATGATCCTGTGCAAACACATGGACCTTTTTGTTGCTGTAGCCCCACAGCCTCCTTGCCTGAACCTTTCCATTCCTTGTTAATGTCAGCTCCTGCTGATAATTTTTGCTGGTTTTGTAAATGAATATTTCAATTTGTATCAGAAAATAATTCTAATTCTTACAATTAAAACCTGATGTGTAGATGCTGGTTTAAATCGAAGATGGACACAAAATGGTGGATGAAGTAACTCAATGGGACAGGCAGCATCTCTGGAGAGAAGGAATGGATGACGTTTCGGGTCGAGACCATTCTTCAGTCTGAAGAAGGGTCCCTACCCAAAACGCCACCCATTCCTTCTCTCCAGAGATGCTGTCTGTCCCGCTGTGTTACTCCAGCATTTTGTGTCTATCTTGTTAAAACCTGATGTACATAAATTATATATATATATATATATATATATATATATATATATATATATATATATATATATATATATATATATATTCCACACCGCTACCACTAACTGCACAAAGCAATTTCCTAATCTCTATTTAAGATATATACTTCACATAAGTTTTATATATATATATATATATAAAACTTATGTGAAGTATATATCTTAAATAGAGATTAGGAAATTGCTTTGTGCAGTTAGTGGTAGCGGTGTGGAATGAGCTTCCAGTGGAAGTGGTGGAGGCAGGTTCGTTGGTATCATTTAAAAATAAATTGGATAGGCATATGGATGAGAAGGGAATGGAGGGTTATGGTATGAGTGCAGGCAGGTGGGACTAAGGGAAAAAAGTTGTTCGGCACGGACTTGTAGGGCCGAGATGGCCTGTTTCCGTGCTGTAATTGTTATATGTAGGTATGTTGCAAAGCCTACCTGAAGCGTCTTTGAAAATCTGCCGTTGCGGGTGTGCGCGATTTTGGCGCCGTTTAGAGGGGGCGGGTTTAAAACGCGATTTTCTCTAGGCTGTTCAAATCGAAGATGTTCAGCCTAGTTAATTATTAACGAAAAATCGCTGGAAGACCCCGTCGCAAAAGCTATTATTAGGTTTAAAGGCCTCGTATAATAGTTATAGTAGTTTAAAAATCAATCTCTAAACCCGCGACCGCCAGCAACCGCAGAGTCTCATAAAGCAAATAGCAGAAGTTAGGTTGTATATTTTTACATTAAAAAGGGCTTCTAAAGATCCCTTTATACAAAATTTACTATTGCGAGTAGCTCAATTTGGCCCCATTATATCGCGCAGTATTTTTCTCGGCATTTGGGGCACAAATCTACTGCAATGTGAACGTTCTAAACCAGCGCGTTCCACAGGATCCCACTAGAAAGCTGATTTAAATGGGCATTTATTTACAGCAATTGAACACTGAATTCCTTCCATTTGGTCTATAAATTAATGTAAATGAGATTTAAAAATCATGTTTTATTGTGAATTATTTGTGAATATTATTTGGACATTTAGGCTATTTAAAAATGTTAATAATTTATTAAGAAATGGATAGATGTTTAGATCTAGTAATTGAAGTCTGAAATTAGCTACAATTAGGTAACTAACTAATTATATGCTTTAATTTCAGGTCATCCAAGTAAGATTATTTTATATTTGTTTCAGAATGCTTCAATCTATGATAACTGAAAATTTCATTCAGTTCTCTTAATTTTTAAGAAAGTTATGGGCTTTTGACTGTTCACGATCACAACTTTTTTGTTATGTCCATAGAAAATCAATAGGGAACAAGATGCTCATTTCCGAGTATGAAAATGGCCATAACTTTTTAAATACTTGAGATATGAAAGTGAATTAGGTGTCAAATTAAACTTATTTTTATGCTTTATCTGATGGGATAAATTACAGACTTGACTTTTAAAATCTCAAAATTTTGTAACATTGCTATTATATGGTTATACTTGAGACTTCTCAGTGGAACAGTAATTCACGACAAGCCCACATAAATGCCAAATGGAAATAATCCATTAGCAGGCTCAAATCAGTCAGTCTTGTCCTAAGACTTGGGTTAAAAGCCCATTGTTACTTTCAATCTGTTGTATGCTGTCATTAACATCAGGAAATTAAAATATTTAGCTGAATCAATGTGTGTCTCCATTTATACTGATCATGCCTTTTCGTGTCTGCCTACTCCTGCACCTCTTTCTACAATTCTACAGTCTACAATCCTCTTTCCGTGTATGTATTTTAGTATATTGTGACATTTTGTGTTTTTTTATATATTAGGGAGCCACATCTTCCATTATCAACAAAGAAGGTTAATTGTTTGGAACCAAAAATTGAATCTAATAAGATAAAGAGCATAAAAGGTAAGAATTCAATAGTTGAAGTATAAATTTATCATCCGACCCTTTAGACCTGAGGGAATCACAGCTGCATTTTATCCAAACATCACAATCTAAATCATACAACTAAAAGGGAGTTGTTGTAATAAAGGTCTCTGCATGTGTACAGTGCATTCAGAAAGTATTCAGACCCCTTTACTTTTTCCACATTTTGTTACGTTACAGCCTTATTTTAAAATGGATTAAATTCATTTTTTTTATCATCAATCTACACGCAATACCCCAGAATGAAGAAGCGGAAACAGGTGTTTAGAAATTTTTGCAAAGTTATTAAAAAATAAATAACTGAAATATCACATTTACATAAGTATTCAGACCCTTTACTCAGTACTTTGTTGAGGCATCTTTGGCAGCGATTACAGCCTCAAGTCTTCTTGGGTATGACGCTACAAGCTTGGCACACCTGTATTTGGGTCATTTCTCCATTCGTCTCTCCAGATTCTCTCAAGGTCTGTCAGGTTGGATGGGGAGCTTTGATGCACAGCTATTTTCAGGTCCCTCCAGAGATGTTCGATCAGGTTCAAGTCTGGACTCTGGCTGGGCCACTCGAGGACATTCTCAGACTTGTCACAAAGCCATTCCTGCGTTGTCTTGGCTGTGTGCTTAGGGACGTTGTCCTGTTGGAAGGCAAACCTCTGCCCCAGTCTGAGGTCCACAATGCTCTGGAGCAGGTTTCCATCAAGATCTCTCTGTACTTTGCTCAGTTCATCTTTCCCTCGATCCTGACTAGTCTCCCTGCTCCTGCCGCTGAAAATCATCCCCACAGCATGATGCTGCCACCACCACGTATGACCGTAGGTATGGTATTGACCAGGTGATGAGCTGTGCCTGGTTTCCTCCAGGCGTGACGCTTGGCATTCAGGCCAAATAATTCAATCTTGGTTTCATCAGACCAGATAATCTTGTTTCTCATGCCTTTTGGCAAACCAAGCGGGCTGCCATGTGCCTTTTACTGAGTGCCTTCCATCTGGCCACTCTACCATAAAGGCCTGATTGGTGGAGTGCAGCAAATATAGTTGGCCTTCTGGAAGGTTCTCCCATCTCCACAGAGGAACTCTGGAGCTCTGTCAGAGTGACCATCAGGTTCTTGGTAACCTCCGTGATCAAGGCCTATCTTCCCCGATTGCTCAGTTTGGCCGGGCGGCCAGCTCTATGAAGAGTCCTGGTGGTTCCAAAGTTCTTCCATTTAAGAATGACAGTGGCCACTGTGCTCTTTGGGACATGCAACGCTGCAGAAATTGTTTTATACCCTTCCCCAGATCTGTGTCTCAACACAATCCTGTCTCGGAGGTCTACGGATAATTCCGTCGTCTTCATGGTTTGTTTTTGCTCTGACATGCACTGTCAACTGTGGGATCTTATATAGACAGGTGTGTGCCTTTCCAAATCATGTCCTATCAATTTAATTTACCACTGGTGGACTCCAAGTTGTAGAAACATGTCAAGGATAATCAATGGAAACAGGATGAACCTAAGCTCAATTTTGAGTGTCATAGCAAAGGGTCTGAATACTTACGTAAATGTGATATTTTAGGTATTGTGCATGTGCATAATTCTTACTTAACCTTCATTATTTTTTTTGACCAGTTATTTTATATCTAAAATAGCATCCTACTTTGGGGAGAATATGAATAGTTTTATCGAGGTATTAAAAATGTTACTAAAATGGTTCTAAGATTGAAACTATGGTACAACCTCTTGCTACAACCAATTTTGATTCCACTTGTCATTAATCTGAATTTGGATTACAATTTGGAGGAAAGAATTTTGACCATTTTAACATGAGCATTTGATGTGCTACAATAGACTTTCATAATCCCATATTTGACAGTTTCAGGAGCAATGTTCCCAAGTTTCATATGTCATCTGTTCAGATTTTTAAAACTAATGGGGATTGACATTTTGATCTACTTAATGATCTTGAATCTAGCAGATTTGTTTGTTAATTGGTTGGGTTTAATGGCACAATCTCAAAGTATCACAAATTCAAAATTAGGAGAATGAAATGTGAAAAAAGTAAATAACGTGCCTGTGAACAATTTAGAATCCAAGAGAAAATCATGTGGCCACAGGGAGAGGGTGCAAACTCCATGTGGATGTCTGTGAAGGTCACTGGAGCAATGAGGCTTCAGTACTATTAGCTGCTCAACTGTTCATATTCCATTCACCACATTAATTCCTACTTCCCCAGCAGATTTCTTTTTATACAGCATTGCCCAGCTCTCATATAAAAGTTTATTTTCAGCCATATCGTACTCCCTCGACCCAGTCCCCTTTCTTCCTGACCCAACCCTTTTCCTCTATCCCAGTATACTTTGTTTTCCTTCAGTATTAAAATCAAATAATCAGAATTTGTTTATTTAGAAACTGCATGATATTGTTAATTTTTAGTGTTTAATTTGAAGGTATTTTCTACGCAGAGAGTGGTGAATCTCTGGAACTCTCTGCCACAGAAGGTAGTTGAGGCCAGTTCATTGGCTATATTTAAGAGGGAGTTAGAGGTGGCCCTTGTGGCTAGAGGGATCAGGGGGTATGGAGAGAAGGCAGGTACGGGATACTGAGTTGGATGATCAGCCATGATCATATTGAATGGCGGTGCAGGCTCGAAGGGCCGAATAGCCTACTCCTGCACCTATTTTCTATGTTTCTATGTAATTTAGACCCATTAAGGATTTGTCGCCACGATAAAGGAAAGCAGCAAAGGTTTCATTATTAAGGTCACACCAGCATCACAGAACGGCACAGTGGCGCAGCGGTAGACTTGCTGCCTTACAGCATCTGAGACGTAGGTTTGATCCTGACTATGGGTGCTGTCCGTATGGATTTTTTATGTTCTTCCTGTAACTGCATGGGTTTTGTCCGGTGCCCCGGTTACCTCCCACATTCTAAAGACGTGCAGATTTGTCGATTAATTGGCTTCTGTAAATCATAATCATACATTATTAGTATGTTTTGCAACATACGAGGAATTTGATTTGCCATACAGTCATACCAATAAAAAGCAACAAGACACGCAAAATACATTTTAACATAAACATCCACCACAGTGACTCCACCACATTCCTCACTGATGGAAGGCAAAAAATAAGTTCTATCTCTTCCCTTCGTTGTCCTCCCGCGGTCGGGGGCCTCGAGCCTTCCGTTGACGGGACGATCTTGACTCCCGTAGTCGGCGGTCAGGCCTTCCGCTTCGGGGTAATCAAGTTCCCGCATTGGCGGGATCTCCACTCCCCACAACGGGCGATCGGACCCCGGGTCGGGGCTAGTCGAACATCCTGCGGCTTTGGAGCTTCCCGACATCAGTGTATAAAGTACTATTGACACTGAGTCATAAAACTTCAAAATATGTACTTTAATAAGAATAAATACAGTAATCATATAAATAGGTACTGTAGACTCGAAGTCGTAGTTTAAACTGAAAGCATGGTTGCTCACATTCCACAAGATGGCATAGTGGAAACCCGACATGGATTACGATCGGGTCAGCAATAGCAAAACCAGACATGGATCAAATCAGCAATGGTGATTGATCTACAATCAGTCTACCCGGGACTGCGAGCTCCTCGATGTTGAAATCTTCAGGCCGCGGCTGGAGCGTCGATCCCAGGCAAAGGATTGCAGGCCAGACCCCCTCTCCTATCCCCCACATAAAACAAACCAGAGAACATTAACACAAACTTTTTAAAACACATTAAAAATAACAAAAAAGATGAAAGGACAGGTGAGGCTGACGGTGCCACCCGGTGGTATTGTCCTTGGTGCGTAAGTGTGAACGTGTGATCGTTAGTCGCTACGAACAGTGTTCTGAAGGGCATGTTTTTATGCTGTTATCTATTCTTAAAAAAAAAAAAAAAAGTATAGCACCTCAAACACTTTTCTAAAATTGTAAGAAGTTCTTTTCACCTGATTTTGTGGTATGGCATGACAATGCCCAGCCAAGAAGGTGGTAAGCTTCCCATTTTAAATAGTACAAGACCAAGTGGGATCCGTTGGCCCCCGTTCCCCCAATGCAATATTCCACCACTCAACCGTTCCCCCAACGCAACCCATTCCCACAACGCAATATTCCACCACTCACCCGTAGCCCCCAACTGTGCAGACGAGGCTCATTTCCCCTCATCGCCCAGCACTCCCTCCCCCTCCTCTTCATCCTCCCTCTTTCCCCTCTCCTCCTCCCCCACTCCCTCCCTCGCCTCTCCCTCCCCCTCCCCCTCCCCCTCCCATCCCCTACCCTCGGTCACTCCCTCCCTCCATAACCCCTCTCCCCTCCCTACCTCCCTTGACGGCATTGTGAGGTGGAAGCTGCTGTGTTTTTTATTTTATGTAAATCAGATCCCATTGTGAACGCTGGTGTGTTTTTGAAAACTGAATTTTAAAAAAAAAATGTTAATAAGGTCCCATTGTGATGTCATTGTGGGGTGGAACAAATTCAAATTCACATTTATTGTCACATGCACCAATTAAGGCACTGATATTTGAATTAAAAGAACACAACACAATTAAAAGAACGATCGAACTTAACATAAACATACACCAGTGATCACTGTGATGGAAGACAATAAAGTTCAGTCAGTTTTCCTCCTTTTGTTCACCCTTGTATGGGGCCTTGACCTTCCGCAGTCACCACTATGGGCGGCCCGATTGTACAGGCCCTCTCGTTGGGATGATTGAAGCTCCGACATCGGGACGGATGGAACACACTGCGGCTTGGTGTGCCCGAATCGGCCTCTTTCTTACCGGTAAACGGTAATGTTCGCTCAATGCCCGCAGCTAGAAGCTCCGCAGACCGCGGTTTCACGATGTTGAAGTCAGCAGGCCGGCGGTCAGAGCCTTTCTTCTGGCTCTGCGATGGAAGTCCGTGCCGTGGCTGCTGCAGAAGCTCCGGGTCGTCTCCGGGAAAGACCGCACCAGTCCAAGTTGATAGGCCACGAGGGAGGTGAAAATGCGACTAGGAGAAAGGTCGCATCTCCGCCGAGACAAGTGATTTGAAACATTTTCCCCCTATTCCCCCCCACCACCCCCCTCAAAAATACATACTGAGAAACATACATTTAGACATACACTTTTCTAGGTGACTGGGGTGGAACACTGCTCAGGGTAAGACAATATGTAAATGAGATCCCATTGTGATGTCATTGTGAAGTGGAACACTGCTGAGGGGCAGACAGTTTTTTAAAAAGTTTTAAACGTGAATAACTTGTAAAATATGTCATCAACCGTTTTTGCGCAAATAAAGGTTTAAACCGGCACACAAAGATAGAAAAAGATGAGAGTTTTAGTAATATATATATACTAGAACAAGTGTGACCCATTGGGCCCCGTTCCCCCAACGCAATATTCCACCACTCATCCATAGCCACCAACTGCACGTGGTCGGCTGATGGGCCCGCACTAATGGCAGAAATTAAGTTAAAGTTAATAACTTTGCGTTTAATATTTCCATGACCTCGCCATCCCTCTTCCTACCCCTATCCTCCATTCCCCCTCATCCCGCAGCAATAACCCCCTCTGTTTTCTCCTCTCCTCCTCCCCTCCCCCACTTCCTCCCTCACCTCTCCCTCCCTCCCTCTCTCACTTACCCTCAGTCATTCCCTCCCTCCATAATTCCCTCCCTACCCCCTTCCTCTGCCTCTATCTCCCTCCCCCCCCTATCCCACCCCACACTCCCTCCTCACCTTCCCCACTGCCCTCCTCTCCATGTATCTCCCACTCCCTCTCCCCCCTCCTCTCCCTGCTTCCCCCCTCATCCCCCACTGCCCTCCTCTACCTCTATCCCCCACTCACTACCTCCCCCACTTCCCCCTCCTTAGTTGTTGGCTGCTTACTCCAAACCTCAGCTGGAGCAGCGTCGCTTGTGGCTGAAGAGACCAATGTGGGAGTGACAGTCTCTGTGGCAAAGCTCACATTTGCGTGTGGTCTCTGGTTTGTTGAAGTTGCTGCGCTCCTTTCTGCGTGCCCGCTTGTCTGCCGCTGTGTTCAACAGTTTCTCTTCCCCCGTTTTGAGATGTTGGTTCAGGGTACATCTCCACCTCGTGTGGTCAGCTGCAAGGCTCTCCCAGGACTCCACATCGATGTCGAGCGCCTTCATATCTCTCTTACAGATATCCTCGTAACATAGCTGGGGGCGGCCGATGGTTCTCCCAGATGTCAACTCTCCATAGAGGATGTTTTTTGGAATACGGCCATCCTCCATGCGGTGGGCATGGCCCAGCCACCTGAGTAGATTGTACATACTGCGCTGCCTGAGTAGATTGTACATACTGGGAAGGCCAGCGCAAGACGGGATCTCGGCGTTGGACTCTCTGTCTTGCCAGGATATGCCCAGGATATGGCGGATGCTTCTCAGGTCGAAGGTGATGAGTCTTCTCTCCTGCCTGGCATATGTAGTCCATGTCTCACTGCCGTACAGCAGCGTGCTGTTGACACAGGCGTTGTAGACTGCACCTTTGTCTTCACTGTCAGCTTTGGGTTGGTCGACACTCGAGTTGTGAGGCGAGCGACAGTTGTAGCTGTTTTCCCGATCCTCTTATCAATCTACATCAATCTCTCTATGATCTTTTACATCATCATCTGGTGCTAAAAACAGGAAGCAGCCATTCAAACAGCAGTATACAAAGAGATGGCAATGAATGCACTGTGAAGTAAGGTGCGTAGAAGACCTGTCAATTGGTAGCAAAGTTATGCATTCTTTTACTCTTACATATGTATGACCGGACTTAAAAAAACGTTTTCAGCAAAATGGCATTGCGTAAAAATACTGATTCCCTCAGCAAAATACTGATTTTCAGGTACTAGAATACTGAAATGCTCTGACAAAATTTGGCAGCTCTGCAGAGGCAGAGGGGGCGGAGGGAGCGGGAAGGGGGCAGAGAGAGGAGGGGGAGGCGTGGCGTCATAGGGGAGGGCTGGTTCCCAAACGCAATACTCCCTCTCTCCAGGCTCCAGCAACCTCCCTACCATGCGCCGACCCGGGGCGAACAGGGCCCGACTGGCGGGGGGGTGGCGACCTGCTGCGTCACTCACACACTAACCACCCCCCCACACTCACAGACACACACACTAACCACCCCCCACACGCACACTAACCACCCCCTTGATATATTAATTTCATTCATTCGCTCCTTTTACCCCATCCCCCGCCCTATCCACACACATAGCCCCCAACTCGCAGGCGCGGCTAGAGAGGCAGAGAGAGGGCAAAGGCACGGAGAGGGCAGAGACACAGAGAGGACTCTCTCCTCCAGAGAGGACCAGGACCGAGAGCTCGGCGGCTACAGTACAGGTCCCGACTTTCTCGTTCTTTCTGCTTCTTTTGAATAACCTGGGGTGGGAGGGGGATGATGTCACTTGCAACACGTGGAAGAACGGCGCGCGGAGCAGACCCATCAGCGGAGTTGACGTCTTCAGCGAAAGACATTCGTTTTTAAATACAAAGTGTTGTCAGATTTTTTTGTACATTTTCAGTAATAACTGGAGAAATAAAGCATGACATTTTCTGATAAGGCGATTTCGGACTCCACGGGAAAAATCTCTACCGCACGTTTTATCACACACACACACACACATCACCTATTACCCCAACGCAACCCGTTTCCCCCAAATAAATATTCCACCACTCACCCATAACCCCTAACGGCGCAGGCGTGGCTCATGTCCCCTCATTGATCAGCACTCCCCCCCCCCCCCCCCCCCCCCCCCCCCCTCTTCATGTGTGGGAGGGGATTGGTGGTGTGTGTGGGAGGGGAGGGGGTGTGTGGCAGAGGGGGATGTTGGGTGGGAGGGGAGGTGTGTATGTGTTGCGTCTCTGGTTGCATTCTTCAGGCGGGGGCCGGAGGGGGAGGCGGGATCATCCTGCACCCGGGGGAAAAGAAAGTGGGAGGAGGGGGTGTGTGGGCGGGGGGGGAGATGCAGGGGCGTGTGGGCGGCGGGGGTGGTGGCTGCCGGGGGGGTTGTGGTTGCTGCTGACGCAGCTCGCCCTCTGCTCACCCCGCACACTGCTCACCCTGCACCTTCAGCTTTCGGCCTCATTCAGTAGCTCCCGGTCCGGCTCCGGCTTCACTCAACGGCTCCCTGTTTCACTAGCTCTTGGTTCATAGTGCTGTTTGCCGCAGAAGCAGCCCGCACGCTGCTCACTCCGCACTTGCTCAACACACTGCTCACACTGCTCCTTCAGCTTTATTCTCCTCGCAGCCGGTGATTGACAGTGAGTGCCGGAAGGGGCGTTTTTTACGATTTTTAAACCTTCATAGCTCTTGTAATATTCCACCGATTGGAACAAAACTTGTTTGCGCAAATGTAAAAACAACGCAAACGGAGAGGGACATAGAGAGTGACGCATGGCACAGAGGGGGACACAGAGGAACAGAGAGGGACACAGGCGCACAGGGAGGGACACAGACACACAGAGAGGACACAGACGCACAGAGAGAAACACAGAAGCATAGAGAGGGAGGGGGCGAGAGGGAGCGTGAAAGGGGCTGAGAGGGAGGGGTTAGAGTTTGAGGGATGGGTGGGCGCATTGTCAGAGGGGAGGGCTGGTTCCAGAACGCAATACTTCCTCGCTGCCGGCTCCTTCGCTGTAGGCACGGCCCGAGAACAGGGGAAGTGGTCGGGGGGGGGTGACGTCACTCGCAGCGCGAGCAAGTAGACAGCAGGGCTTTTTCAAAGGTCTTTCAGATTTATGAATACCTGGGTGTGCGAGCGGCGCGGCTGGGCTTGCGAGCGGTGTGGCTGGGCTTGTGAGCGGCGCGGCCAGGCTTGCGAGCGGCACGGCCGGGCAACGTGACTCGCAGCGCGTGAACACAACATGCAGCCGTTGTGATGTCATCAGCCAAAGCCAACGTTTTCATTTTCTAAGTTATTTGAGATATTTGACCATTTTGATTCAGAACTCGAGAAATAATGCGGAATGTTTTAAATGAGGCAATTTCAGACTCCACGGGATAAAACTCTGCACGAATATGTAATAATTTTACCGTTTTTTCAAGCAGATGTGATCACACGCGCACACACACACACAAACGCATCCAAGATCAGACATCGGCATCACACACATACTAACCACCCCACACACACACACTAACCCCCCCCCCCCCCCCCTTGATATTATTATTCATTTGCTCCTTTTACCCCATGCGCCGCCCTATCCACTCACGCATAACCCCCAACTGCACAGGCGTGGCTAGAGAGGGGGGTAGAGATGGAGGGGGGTAGATATTGAGGGGCATGCGGCGTCACAGGGGACGGCTGGTTCCCAACGCAATATTCGACCACTCACCCGTTCCCCCAATGCAACCTGTTCCCCCATTGCAATATTCCACCACTCACCCATAGCCCCCAACTGTGCAGGTCGACTCATTTTTTTACTCTCCCTCATTTTTTAAGTGATTAATGTGATGTAGATGCCACCGACAAGGCCATTAAACTTTGCTGTGGCTTTGCAATCACACGTGTGCTGGAGTAGGCTGGCAGATTCTTCCCCTGAAGCACTCTGTGTCCTGGGATAGCAACATTGTGGCTTTGATTGGCAGCTTATGTAAATGATATCCTATTGTGATATCATAGCTGCTAGTTGCCAGCAACTGCCACCATCTGCCACTGCAGTGTTTCTTTTAAATGCCAAATATAATATCAACCTGAACGAAACTTGAAACAAACCACCACAGGACAATTGTGAGTAAGGTGATGCAAAAATGTTAGCGTCATCGTGTGCCGTTTTGACATAGTTCTGTGATCACATGCGCGCACTCACACACTTCATGCTCCCTCTTCTCTACCCACCCCCTCTCCTCCTCCACTCCCTTCCTCACCTCTCCCTCTCTCTCCTTTCCCCTACCCTCCCTCCCTCCATAACCCCTCTCCCTCCCTACCCCTCTCCACTCCCTCTATCTCACTGCACCCCGACTCCACACCTCTCCCCATCCCCACTCCGTCACTAAACACATTTAAATAACATTTCTCCTTCTTCCCTCCCCCACTCCCTCTCCTTACAGTAATGTAACAAATCTCTCATTGCACTGGGTGGAAGACTGTTGACGGGCAGTTTATGTAAATGAGATCCGATTGTGACGTCATAGCTGCTAACTGCCAATGAAAGAAACATTTCTCTGTGGAATTTTTAAAAGTTAAAAATGTGAATAACGTAAAATATAACATCAATCTGGACGAAACTTAATACACCACACACACAGACAATGGTGAGTAAGGTGGGCCAAAAATTGTAGGGCTATCGTGTACCGTTTTGGTGTAATCCAGGGCATGACGGACACACACAGACATCCACACAGACAAGATGAGAGTTTTAGTGATATATACTAGACCAAGTGGGACCCGTTGGGTCCCTATAACACGGGAGAGCTGGACCTCAAACGCTATATTCCACCACTCACCTATAGCCCCCAACTGCGCAGGCGTGGCTGACGGGTTCCCGTTGTGACGCCAGATATCCCCGTTGTGACGCGAGTCACAGCAACCCTCCCCAACTGCGCCTCGCCATCCCTCTTCCTACCGCTATCCTCCATTCCCCCTTCCACTCACGCATAACCCCATCCTTGCCTCCGGTCCCGCTCCTATCATTGTCCGCGCTCTCCCTCCTCGCAGGCCCGGAGCAGCAGTCCCAGGCACCGTTCCTCTCCCTCCCCGCGGGCCCAGAGCAGCAGATCCAGCCTCAGCGCCCAGGCCCGGGTCGCTGGTGCAGCCTATCCCGGACCCCGCACCAGCTCCAACCCCATGATAGGCCCCAGGGGCTCGAGGCAACCGTCCTTGCAGCTTTACCGAACAAGTTCCAGCTGAGGTGCCTGACTCTGAACTCTTATAGCCAGACATAGAGAGCAACCAGGAAGTGAACAGTTAAGCTAGATAGTTTGGGAGTCTTGAAATTTACCAGCACTTTTAACCAATCCAGATTATTTATCTTTTATTAGCAGTTCTACATATTTTGATTTCACTATGTGAGGCGTAATAACAAATCTGTTGTATTCTTCAATACCCCCAACTGAGCTTGGTTCATGCATACAGTTGCAACGAATAATACAATAGGACATTGACATGTTTTATGCAGTTAGGGCACATACTCCAGGGAAAAACACCATCGTAAGCTCTTTCACTTGCGTAGAGAGTTCATCTGATATGTTCCAGATCTAGCAACCACCAGCTTCAGTATTAAAACTATACTGACTTTGATTTTAAACACTTTTAATCCGAGGTACTCTCCTGCCCCCTGTTGGTTATTTTAACTTGGTATATTCTTGCAATTCTGTTTGTTAACATGAGTGCTTTGCTCATCCACCTGATCACCATATTACAGATTTGCCCTTTGTCACAGAAACTGTATGTTAAATTCACAAGTGCATCTTATAAATTTAAATTATTTGGCAGCCGGCTAACAAACTAACATTCAGAGATGCAAGATGCTGCAGATGCTGAAACCTTGAACAAAAAAAATCAAGTGCTGGAAGAATTTAGCAGGTCGGCAGCATCTATGGAGGGAATGGACAAAAGACTGTAGTCTGAAGAAGGGTCCAAAAATGTTGTCCGTTCATTTCCTTCCACAGATATTGCATGACCCAATGCGTTCCTCGAGGATATTATTTTTTAAGCCAATATCCAGGCTTATTTTGATTGGTTTCAACAATGAGACATATGATTTCCCTGTTTTGTTCAGTGCAGCATAGTTTAGAAAGTACAAATGTTTTGTCACTTAAAAAGAGGGAGGGAACTATTTTTGTTGCCTTGAACATGTGTTCTGGGGCCTGTGTAGAATACATCTGATTTTTACTTAATACACTTTGGTTTTTGATACTGCTGTTAGCTGAAACTATTGTTTAATATTATCACTGAGTTTACAGTGCATTTTGTACAATTCTGTTGCTGTTGCTAGTGCAAAAATAAGTTTTGCGGAATTCATTAAGCCCCCACAGTTTAATGACTAGTAAAATGCTTAAAAACATGGGTTGATTGTCTTTTTTTTTTTGGTGTCTTAATAATCATAGCTCATTAAATCATGGGTCCTTGAAGGAAAGGGATATAGAAGTGCTGATTACTTTTTCAATAAAGTCCTGCAATAGTAAGCCTTTGATTGTACAATGTATTCAGCCTTGTGGACACTTGCAAATTTTGGTCCCTTCTGGCATCTCAAGACACTTGTTCCAGTTCATTAATTATGCAAGTGGGCCAAATTGTGTGCTTTGGCACCGATTCTGGTTCGAGTTCATGCCTTTCCTGTTCTCATTTCAGAAGTCCCAACATTTAAATGCAATATGTGTTAGATAATCAGAATTTGAGTAACACCAGTGAAATTATAAAAGCCGACGTAGCAGTCAATCTCAATAACAAAGAAAATTGAAGGACTGAATAATCAGAGATAACATTGGCAATTTACAACTATAATGGTTTCCTATTTGTATATTCATTATCTTTACAGGTGTTGAACCCATTGACATGATAAAAGTCATAGAACCATAGAGCTTGTTGAAGGGACCCATTGGCCTAATTAGTCAAATGCCAACCACGTTGCTTAACCAGGCTAGTTTCATCTCCCCTGTGCCTGGCCCAGATCCCTCAACCTATCCTATCCATGAATCTATCTAAATATTTTTTAAAGTTGCAATTTTGCTCTCCCCTACAACCTCTGGTAGCTCGGTCCGTCTGTGATCCTCGCTGTGTGGAAAAGGCTGCCCCCTGCATCTCTTTTTAAATCTTTCCCCTTTCACCTTGAACCTATGCTCTCTAGAGTCATAGAGCTGTCCAGCATGAAAATGGGCCCCTGTCCATGCTGAATTCAATCTCACATAATTCTACTCCTATCACATGATCTTATAGGAAAATGGGGTTAGGACGGATAGATAGATCAACCATGATTGAATGGCAGAGTAGTATTGATGGGCTGAATGGAAAAATCCTACTATCACTTATGATCTTATGATCTGAACAAGTTGACAAATTGGGTTACCTGCATTTGTTTCTCACCCTTGGCATTAATATCTGAACAAATATCTTTTAATATTCATAATTGTCTCAGCTTCTGTAGCTTCGTCTGCCACCTTATTCCAGATATGACACAGGCCACTACTGAGTGGAATCTGTTGCCCCTGAGATCCCTCTTAAATTTATCCCTTCTCACCTTAAGCATATGCCTTTTTAGAATCTGGGAGGAAAAAGGCTGTGGGAAGGTTCACTTTATTCAAGCCCCTCATTATCTCGTACACTGCAAATGAAGTCACTCTACAGCTTCCTATACTTCAAAGCAAAAGTCCCAGCCTGTCCAATCTCTCCCTATAACTCAAGCCCACAAGCCTAGGTAACATCCTGGTGAATTTCTTCTGCACCCTTTCAAACTTTCTGAACATGCCTACCACGTGAGCCCTTGTCAAAGGCCTTACTTTTGATCATATAGACAACTTCCACTGCCCTGTTCTCATCTTTCTTAATGATTTCTTCAAAACATCTCTTGGATTTGTGAGGCACAAATTCACATGCACACAGCCATGCTCGCAATCCTTAATTTATCCATGCTGATCCAAATTCTGATGGATTCTGACCCTTCGAATCCCCTCCAGCAATCTACTACCACAAATGTCAACGTCACCAGCTTGTTCCCTAGCTTGTCCTTGCTACCATCTCTTCAATAACAATACAGCATTAATCATCTTCCAATCTTCTAGAACTTCACCTGGGGCTAACAATGATGCAAATATCTCTGCAAGGGTCTCCACAAATTCCCCTCTAACTTCCCACAAGGTCCAAAGATTTATTTGGTCAGGCCATGGGGATTTATCCACCTTAATGCACTCTTAAATCACAATTTCAATTTAATCTCTTTCTGGTAATTCCTATATGATCCAAAATATCACAATTCCAATGCTTCAATTGAGTCTTAAACTCTCCTACGCTGGGGAAAGGCATCTGGCTATTAATCTTATCTATGCCCCTCATGGTCTTATAACTTCAAGCTTCGGCATCCTACACTCCGGGGGGGGGGGGGGGGGGGGGGGGGAAGACCCAGCTGCTTGTAGCTCAAAGCTTCCAAACCTAATAACATCCTTTTGTTGCACACTCCAGTTTAATTGCTTCCTATAATAGGGTGACCAGACCTGTATACTGTATTTGAAATGTGGTCGATCAACATCTTGTACAGCTGTAACATGTCGTAACACATGTAGTCAATACATTGACCAATGGAGGAAACTGTACCAAATGCTACCTTCACTACCCTGTGTTACCACCAGCAAAGCAATAAGTTCTTGCATCTATCAGTCTCTGTTGTGCAACACTCCCAAGGCTCTTTCATTTATTGTATGAGTCCTGCCCTGGTTGGTCTTACCAAAATGCAACTACAGATCCACCATCGATTTTCCAGCCCCCTTGGTTCTAGAGCCATTCTGGATTATCCGTTTTGCCGCACCAACAGAGGTCACGGCCTCTGGAGTCGAATGGCACCAGAACGGACAAGATAACGGCCCACAAAGTCAGCCTCTGAAGTCAGCTATGGGATTTCAAGTGCACCAGTTGCCGGAAAATCAGCGATGGCCCTGTATTATTTGATTTGTATTATTTCTGTATTACTCACAAAACCATGCTTTTTATCTCTAATCAGCCATTGTTTTTACAAATGTATGTAGATCCTGATATTCGGACACCCCTTCACTAACTTTAATTGCCACTTTTTGGAGACTGTGAACTTGGACCCAAGATCCCTCTACATCAGGGATCTCCAAACTATGGCCCGCGGTCCACATCCGACCCCGCCACGAGATTTTATCCGGCCAGCAGCAAGCTCTTAACACGCTTTGTGCGGCGGGCTATTTAGCAGGTTCTGTGGTAGCGCAGCTTTAGAAATACAGCGCAGAAACAGGCCCTTCGGCTCATCGAAGCGATGCCCATACGCACTAGCACTATCCTACACACACTCTGGATGAATTCAATTAACCTGCAAATGTGGTGTGGGAGGAAACCAGAGCACCCAGAGAAAACCCATGCAGGCGTTCCGTACAGACAGCACCCGTAGTCAGGATGGAACCCGGGTCTCTGGCGCTGTGAGGCAGCAACTCTACCGCCTCACCACTGTCCCACTGTTCCTGTGTTGCAAAGGCCAGTTGTGCGGGGTGGTAGCATGGGGTGGGGAGTGGAGGGAGGGGGGAGTCAATTGGCGGCAGGGTCGGTGTGTAATGGTCTACCCGCCCCCCCCCCCCCCCCGTGAGAATGACTCTCTCCCTCACCCCCTCCCTCTCTCCCCTCCATTTCTCTCTTTCTCTCTCTCCCTCTCTCCCCTCTCCCTATCTACCCCCCTCTCTCTCTCTCTCTCTCCCCCACCCCTCTCTCTCCCCCCCCCCTCTCTCTCCCCCCCCCCCCCCCCCCCCCCCCCCCCCGCTGGATGGGTGAGCATTATACGTGTGTGGGTCTTTGTTAATATGTCTCGGGATCTGGATGTAATACGCTGAAAAGCTCCAAGTTAGGCATCACTCAGCACTGTGATGGTGGTGGACGTGCTAGTCAAGATGGAGGTGATTTTGGAGTGCATCTTTGTATGTGTTGGTGTATTGGAGATCTCTGATGCTGGCTGGTAGGGTATTCCAATCCCTTGCTATCTTGGAAGAAAAACGAGTAAGAAAGTGCTAAAGAAGTGCCGGGCTGAATGAAATAATTTCCAGGTTGGCAGCTTCTGGTTGACATGCCTATGGGTGCTTGGATTAACTGGATGTGGCCCTCCATCTTTAAATCAATAGTGGTATTCGTGATCTTGTGGAATGTTGTCAGTCTGATGAACATGTGACGAGTAGTAGGTGGATGACGTTTAAGGTCCTTTATCATGCTGGAGACTGAGCTCTGCCACTTGTAGTTGTTAGATATCAACCTTGCTGCTCTGTTTTGCGCTGCCTGGATCTTATTGATGTTCCCATGAGTGAAAGGATCCCACACGGAGCAGCTTTATTCAACATGAGGACATATAAGGCTTTTATATGCTTGGATCTTAACTTCTTTGGGTGCGTTTTGCAGATTGCGACGTAGAAAGCCGATGACACTGCTGGCTTTGGATGATCACAGTGTGTGAGAGAGCTTGTATGTGTGAGTTTGTGTCTGTGTGTGAGTGTGTGTGTGTATCGGTGTGCAGGTCTATGTGTCTGTGTGTGTTTCGGTATGTGGGAGTGTGCGTTTCCGTATATGTCAGGGTGTGACATTTCTTTATTTTTTCCTACGGCCCGCAAAAATGTGCCAAATATATGTCCCAGCACATGTAAAGCTCACCAATCTGTAGTTCCCAGGCTTTTCCTTGCAGCCTCTCTCTGCGCATTCAGTGCAGAATGCCACTGATCCTGAAACTCCACCCAGAATACCCTTCCACCTCAGTGATCTGTCTTTGAGTAAGCCAGTTCTGAATCCATACATCAAGTCACTGTGGATCCCATACATCTTCAGCTTCTGCATCAGCCTACCCTGAGGGACTTACCCGTATTTCCCGGCAATGAAGACGCTATTATTTACCCTAAAATAAGGCCCGAAAATTTACCTGCGTCTTGGAGGCCGAAGGTTAGATTGTTAGCCAAGAAAGATAGGCTTGGGCCAAATCGCTTTTATAACTTGGGGGGGGGACCACAATGAGGCCTAACACAGGGGGGTCGGCAACCTACGGCCCTTCCGGCCCGTAACCCAATCTCATTCGGCCCGCACACATATTTTTCAATTCGTTTTTGCGAACTGGGAACTGCAGCCAGTCCCGGGGCACGCAGGCGACCTGGGTGCACCAGCCAGACCTGCCAGCCAACCTGGGCGCTACAGCTAGTCCCGGGGAAGGCGAGCTGACCTGGGAACTGCAGCCAGTCTCGGGGCACGCAGGCGACCCGGGAACTGCAGCCAGACCTGGGAACTGCGAGCTGACCTGGGCGCAACAGCCAGACGTGGGGCAAGCAAGCCGACCTGGGAACTGCAGCCATTTGCGGGGCACGCAGCCGACCTGGGTGTCACAGCCCGACCTGGGCGCTATAGCCAGTCCCGTAGAACACAGGCGACCTGGGAACTGCAGCCATTCACGGGGCACACAACCGACCTGGGAACTGCAGCCAGATCTGGGGCAAGCGAGCCGACCTGGGCGCAACAACCAGACCTGGGCAAGCGAGCGGACCTGGGAACTGCAGCCATTCGTGGGGCAAGCAGCCAACCTCTCTCTCTCTGTCTATCTCTCTCCCTCCCCCTCCCCCTCTCTCTCCCCCTCTCGCTCTGTCCCTCCCTCCCCGTTATGTGATCTCCCTGAGCCAGGAAGTCCCCGTCCCTCAGACCTGAACCGCACAGTGCATTGTGGGACAGGCGAAGATGGAGGCCCCCCCCCCCCCCGGTCCAGATTGCCTCCTTGAAGAAGTTTCACAAAATTTTGTTCCTCAAAATCGCTCCAGTATTGTAAAAAGACACATATACCCAACACCCACTATGTGAAAAAGTTAAACCTCAGATTCTTATTAAATCTTTTCCCTCTCACCTTAAACATATGGGCTCTGGTTTTTGATTTCCCCTACTCTGGGTAAAAGACTCTGTGCATCCACTTTATCTATTCCCTTCATTATCTTATTGAATAATGTAGCAGGTTTCAAGAACTATTGGCCTTGTCCCTATACTTATTTTGCCCTTGCACTAGATGTCAATGCAAGTGTAAAATGATAGTCTATTTTTAAACTTTTAAGATGTGAATCAGCAACAATTTAAGACATTCTGCTGTTAATCTTATTAGCATATGTGTAGAACTGTAGAAAAGTTACTGCATTTGGAAAATAGCAGCTGGTCCATTGAATCAAATGAGTGTGATGCAAGAACAGCACAACTGGTCCCATTTCTCAGTCATTTCCCCATAGCCATACAAAATGCTTTGCTTTTGCAGTACGTCCAGCCCACAGTTGAATTTGCCTTAATAACAATCCTTGGCAGTCCATGTACCAGTTGTCATAGAGTGATACAGTGTGGAAACAAGCCCATCGGCCCCACTTTCCCACAACACGTCCCAGCTACTCTAGCCCCACCTGCCCGCGTTTTTGGAAATGTGTAAACATTTTCCTTGTATTCCTTTTTATACTTTTACCAATTCCCTTCATTATGCCTAGTTCCTGGCCCTTCCACTAAGGGACCAGTTACTATCTAAACTTTCTATGAACCTGCACAATTTTTAAATCCTTCTAACAGATCTCTCCTTAATTCCTCTGACAATGCCTCCAGTCTCTCGATGTAATTAGAATCCCTGACATGATTCCATTAAATCTCTGCTACATATACACAACTTTCCTAAAGTGTGGCGCCCAGAAATTGACATAGTTGAGTCACCAAACCAATTTTACCAAAGTTTATAGCGACAGCTTTGATTTTGAACTCTCTGTATAAAAGCATTTTTTTTTTTTAACTGCTTTCTCATTGAAATAAAACATTAAATGATCTGTGTTCACAATCTCTGTGCGAACATTAGAACATTGGAGTGGGAGTATTCTCCCAGTTTCCCATAGCTTTTTAATTCCCTGATTTTCTTTTTAAATTATCAACTTCCACTTCAAATGCATCTACTGATCAAGCCTCCACAACCCTTTGAATTCAAGGAATACACCATCCTCTACAAAAAAACAAATCTCTCCATACATTTTAAATGAACTGCCCCTTATTACTATGTTGCTTAGTTCAAGACTTTCTAACCTGTGAAAAATATCTCAACATCTACCCTGTCAAGCTTCCTTGGGACTGTCTGTTTGTATAAGGTCACCCCTTATTCTTATAAATTCCAAGAATATAGACAAAAACAGTATAGCCTCTCGTGACAGGACAACTACAAATTAGCCTGGTAAATCTCCTTTGGATTGCCTCCAATTTTACTATTTATATAAAATAAACAAAAAAGTGTGGCCTTGCCAATGCCCAGTAGAATTTTAACAAAACCTCACTATTTTCAAAACTTCAACCTCTTTGCAAATAATAATGGCCAACATGATGATTGCCTCTTTAATTACTTGTTGGACCTGCCTGCCTGCTAACCTTTTTGTGATTTATGCAGGGAAACACTGTATATTAAAATCCATTTGTCATGTTTTGTCCTCCAGTCAGTCATTCTGTCTTGCAGGCAAGATATCCTTACCATTACATGCCTTTTCACCTATATTGTGCCATTGACAAACTTGAATGCCTTGCATTTCACCCCTTCTCCAGGTCATTAATGTAAATAAATGATGCCCTAGATCTGATCTCTGATTTCTCCACTGCTTGCATCTTTCCAAGCTGAACATGGCCCATTAATTCTGACTTTTCAATCCATGCTAAAACACTTCCTCCAATGCCACGAGCTCTTAAGTTATGCACTGGCCTCTCACATAGCACATTGTCAAATGCCTTCTATACTTTATCTCTCCCTGCTTTTCCCATTAAAATGTAACATTTTGCTTTTTTAACATTAAATTTCATCAGCACATTCAGTTTATACATATCTTCTTGAAATCCCACTTTCAATTAAATGCCAAACTCTGTCAGTTGCAAATTTGGTAATTGAGTCCAAGGATATGTAGTGGTCTCATTATTGACCTGTGAATTCTGTTGAAGATTTCCCTCATTTAGAAAAACTTTTCACAGCCCAGTCCACCGCACAAACCATCCATTTTCCCTCTTCTGTCGGGCAGAAGTTATAGAAGCTTGGAAACCCATACCACCAGATTCAAGAAACACTGTTGTCTGATAGTAAGGACTACTGCGTGGACCTCTTATAAATTAACGGTATATTCCCAATCTCCCTCTTCTGGCCATTACACTTGATTTGACTGGGTAGCATGCACACAAAGTGTATCTCGGAACTCGTGGCAATAATAGGAATGGGTCTGAAGAAGGGTCCCGACCAGAAACGTCACCCATCCATTTTCTCCAAACATGCTGCCACATCTGCTGTGTTACTGCGGTGCAGGCTCGAAGGGCCGAATGGCCTACTCCTGCACCTAATTTCTATGTTACTCCAGTATTCTGTGTCTATCTTGGTATAAGCCAGCATCTGCAGTTCCTTTTTATTACAATAATATACCAATTTTGCTAAAGAGATGCATGCTGATTTCCCCTAATCAATCCATGTTTTTCCAAGCAAGTGCTTTAACAATAGTTTCTAAAATTCCACCAGTGATATTAATCTATAATCTACATAGGGATGTGCCTTGTTTTTGCATATTTCATCCTCACTTTTTTCCCTACTTTTGATATTTGAAAGACAATTGTGTGCAATTTTTTAAATAGCGACTGTAAAAATGTGTGACTGTAACGATCTTAAAATGAATACAGTGAAAATAACACTTTAAAATTGAGAAACGTTTCAGCATTAGAAGCAAGTGAATGAATCAACATGCATAGAACGTCATGCGTTGAAAACATCTCTGTACTGAGCACTTTCTGCAGACTGAGCAGGTGCAAATTAATTGGGTCAGCATAGTTACTGCCAAAGGAAGTTACAACTGTGCCTCAAAGGCAAAAATAAAACTTGTTTCAATTCTCTCGCTTAATCTGCTATTGTTTTTTACAGGGGCTGTTTTGTTACAACAGGACCATGTTGGTAGAAAGCCCTTGAATAGTATAAATTCTCCAAAGATAAACGAAAATATTGTTGCCATTAATGAAGTTGAAAACAAGACTAAAAAGCTGTTTGGAAATGTTAATAATGAAATCAATCCTGCTGAATATGAATTTTGTGCTTACCTCTGGTCTATGTTATTAAAAAGCTATATTGAAAATCATAATTTACCCTTAATATGGCAATTTATGAATGATGTATCTTTGAAGACAGTTACATTTCTTGGTAAGAATAGGTTTGAGAGCCTGGTTAATTCCTTTCCTGGCCAGCTGATGGTGCAGTATGCTGAAGATGTAAAAGCGTACAAGGAACTTCCGACTTGTATTCAGCAAGTGCTTGGCAATGTCAGGAATGGATCTATGACACTTGGAGTGCATACAGAATTGCTACTTTTGCACCTAGAATCAACACTTCATATTTTTTAATTTGCAATTTGGAATGAACAATTTATTTGCAGCCTTTTATAATGAATGGAAAGTTGCTCAGAACTGAATTGAAATTCTGAAGGGATAAATATTTAATCAGGAAAACCTGAAGCTCCTATTTGCAATTATTGCATATGCTCCAACTGACAAAAGTAAGAATTGCCTTCCAGTGAAACCGGATAATGTAATACTACATGGCAATAGAGAGCAGAAGGTGTAATGTATGGTAGGTCTTCATACCTTTGCTTTGTAAAATAATGTTATTGACTTCTATATAATTATTTGATTACATGATGACACTGATTTGGTTGAAAGTTTGTGTGCAATGAACTTTTGTTTACCCCTATTTTTGCACAGTTGTAAATCTCAACAATTTAAATACAGTTAAATTTAATTAAATATTTGTTTCTGTGTTCTTATGTTATGATCTAATTGCAATGAAACCATTAAAAATTAGAACATGCAATATTTACAGGCATTTTGCATTTATTGACCTATCTCAGGCCGTTTAATATTATTTGAATTGTGCCAACTAATTTTTGTTATTGTTTTCTATGTAACTTTTCATTGTATTGGGAAAACCCCTTCGCAAAGCTAGTGGTCTACTCTGGCCTATATCTGTAACCTTAAATTGCTGGAAATTAAAGAGCAGCTTTCGATCAATTGGGTATTAAGCATTCTCTTAGCTGCAGTGCTAAATGATGATGATTTTAAGTTCATCCATATTATACCATTTCTGTTTTGCAGCATATGTTTTGTAAACTGTGTAAACAAAATGCAAAAAATAAAACTTGCTGATTCTGAATCTTTAAAGAAATGCTGAAAGGTCACTGACCTGAAATGCAGGCTTTCTATCTCGCTAAAATGCTGCTTGACCTGCTGAATATGTCCTATCTTTATTTCTGCCTACATATAATGTCAGAGCTGCTGGCCAAGTTTTTAAAATTTGCAAAAGTGTACAGAAGTATACTTGAAATTGCTAAATCTTGCATAAAGTTAGCTTAAAGAGCCTGTTGAGCATCAAAGCAAAACAATTAAAAAATGGAAGACATTTTCCAGTAATATCCCCCAAATAATTCCTGAGATGTAAGCAGTAGATCTACATGGTTTCCATTATAAGATGAATGATTTTCCTTACTTGAACAAAACTCTCCCCTCTTAACAATCAGCAACAGAATTAAAATTCAGCACTCAAATTCAATGGTTCAAATTTCTTGATTCAACAAATTGAGACATTTTCAAAGATTATAATGTTCTCTCCAACCTTTTAAAAGCTTGGCCTGGAACCTATCCAATCATGGAGTTACATTTTTCATAATTATTAATAACTAATGTCAAACCCTGAACAACACCTCTGCCTCTCTACCAACACTTTCTTGTGCATTAATTATAGACTAAAAATGCTGAGAATGAGAAAGTTAATTTTAAGTCACAAAGAAGATGGGAGAAGCATGGGTAGAACAAAGTGAATCACCCTAATAGGGTGACATTTGATGACAATATTGTAATTAGGTAGCAGTTAAAATCAGATTATGCTGCTGCTATGCAATGTGTTCCTAATGGTAAGGTCATGGACCATGCCCAGTGGGGCAGAAAATAGCTCTAATGAAGATGGGCAGAAACTGCCACTTGTAATACAGACCAAATGTGAGTTGCCTATAGTTGGAGCATTTAGTAATGAGTCCTGAAGTCATTGTTCCTCATGTTTGCATTAGGCTTCATTAACATTGCGGGAGACCACAAACAAAAAAGTCAGACTGGGGCGGTGAATTAAAGTGGCAGGCCGCAGTAAACAGGAATGCAGTACACTCAATCGGAAGAAGTTTAAACTAATTTCTGCTTCTGGAAAGACATTTAGAAAGGTACATGGACAGGAAAAGTTTGGAGGGGTATGTGCCAAACTCGGCCAGGTGAGACTAGTGCAGGTGGGGTAGCTTGGTCAGCATAGACAAATTGAGCTGAAGGGTCTGTTTCCATGGTGTATGGCTGACTATGGGTCCCTGGATGGCGAAGGAACAAGATGAAAGGATAGGCATTGCATCGCCTTTCTTGTGCAAACCATTTCCCAATCTTATCAGAAACACTACTGATACATTCTCTTGATAAGACTTGCTTATCTGAGGACACAGGCACCAAAGTCCCTGATAGAAGCTGAAAGAAGGTATCTTTGAATAGCATTAAAAAGAGAAATCTGCTGTTGACTCCAATGCATAAAAAGTGCACAATCATGAATTTGTCAACAACATATGCATTGTGCATGCTCAAGGGATCCTCCTGCTGCAAGTCGCAATTGTCTTGGATCGCCACGATAGAATCTAAATCGAAGCATAGTGTGCTCCTGAGAAGTTCTCTGGCCCCAGTCGATTCTTTGGACTGAATAATGACAGGTGGGTAAATAAATGTATCTGATGATTGTGTTAATACAGCATTATGCTAATATTTAAACTTTCCTTCAACTCAGGAATATCCTCATTCAGTTGAGAGCATTGAAAAGCAAAAATCTGATGTTGGGATTATTGACTCCTTTTCACTCTCCACAGATGCAGCCTCACTTTGAGATTTATTTCAAATATGCTCACCATTTTATGAGCAGTAGTAGTCTTAAAGACTCCATAGTTTTCAAATAAAACTAACCTTGTGTACCAACAGTGTTTGTATTTTTCTAAGCATTACTCCAAAAAAGGTTTATCCACTTATCTATTTCATATGCTCATGATTTGTCACTGCCAAGATTTTTTATAGATGTATCATGCTTAGAACCTATGACTAACATAATTTCTGCAGTCATTTAATCACATTTTAATTGCAATCTATGTACAAACACCTCTGATGCAATGATCTGATCTCCACTACCTACTAAGAAACACAATTGGGGCACATGTCTAGATTTCTTTGATTTATACATTGATAATAAATATACGATGCTTTGTACCCCATGTTTTCCCTGATTCATTGATAGCTGTGTGGCTTATGTGGTTAATAACTCTCATGTCCCTTGAAAGCTGTAATGGATTTATCAAAAATAACATAAATTTTATATAAATTGTACTTGCAATACTAAAGTTGGACTTTGAACAAAACCAAAATTGAATATGTTCTGCCGACCTTTACAATGAAGCTTTCCATTTTAACCATTCAAGAATTATCCGTTATGAGCCATATAATCATCATAATTAAAAAATGATGGAACAATGGAAAGCCACAATCTTTCTGTAATCGTGATTTACAACTTGTACATTAAAAAAATTTAAATGATAACTTTTTCAATTATAAGATATAGAAGTTGATCATCTGGTTTATGTCAGATACGTGGCTCTTTTATCTTTTAAAAATCAACTCTAATAGTCTTCATTTTGGCATATAGCACTAAATAACTTTTTAATTCAAAGTCAATGTGTCAAATTGTGCTGACTGACAGCATAATGTGCATTGGAGTTGCCATGCAAGCAACATTAAAGGCACATGTCGCAAAATTAGTTGGGGGGGGGCTAGATGCTGATGCATCTTATGCCCCTGTCCCACTTAGGAAACCTGAACGGAAACCTCTGGAGACTTTGCGCCCCACCCAAGGTTTCCGTGCGGTTCCCGGAGGTCTCCCTAACGGTCGAAAGTGGTTTCCACTCCTGCTTTGTTCCGGCGATTATTTCAAAAAATTCAAAACTGGCCACGACTAAAAATAGGTTGCCGTTTTAAAAATGGGTAATTATTTGTTGTCGAAGCCTGTCACAATGCTAGTTGCCGGAGGTTGCAGGTAGTGGAAGGTAAGACCTTTTTTTCACCCAGTTTTATTCCACCAGGGAGGTCTTACCTTCCACATACCTTCCAGAACAAGGGGTCACAGTTTAAGGATAAGGAGGAAGTCTTTTAGGACCGACATGAGAAAAACATTTTTCACACAGAGAGTGGTGAATCTCTGGAATTCTCTGCCACAGAAGATAGTTGAGGCCAGTTCATTGGCTATATTTAAGAGGGAGTTAGATGTGGCTAAGGGGATCAGGGGGTATGGAGAGAAGGCAGGTACGGGATACTGAGTTGGATGATCAGCCATGATCATATTGAATGGCGGTGCAGGCTCGAAGGGTCGAATGGCCTACTCCTGCACCTATTTCTATGTTTCTATTACTGCCCACTCTGCCTTTGGGCTCACTGCAGCAGTAGAGTGAATTGCCTAGTTCTGACGAGAGTTCTCGGAGTTGAAATGCTAACTCTATCTCTCTTTCCATAGACACTGCCGGATCTGCTGAATGTTTCCAGCATTTTCCGTTTTCATTTCTAATCTCCAGAAATATATAAATCTTGTTGTACGGGGATATTTAGACAATAGACAATAGGTGCAGGAGTAGGCCGTTCGGCCCTTCGAGCCAGCACTGCCATTCAATGTGATCATGGCTGATCATTCCCAATCAGTACCCCGTTCCTTCCTTCTCCCCATATCCCCTGACTCCGCTATTTTTAAGAGCCCTATCTAGCTCTCTCTTGCAAGCATCCAGAGAACCTGCCTCCACCGCCCTCTGAGGCAGAGAATTCCACAGACTCACCACTCTGTGAGAAAAGTGTTTCCTCGTCTCTGTTCTAAATGGCTTACTCCTTATTCTTAAACTGTGGCCCCTGGTTCTGGACTCCCCCAACATTAGGAACATGTTTCCTGGCTCTCCCATGTCCAAACCATGAACCATCTTATATATTTCAATGAGATTCCCTCTCATCCTCCAGAGTGTACAAGCCCAGCTGCTCCATTCTCTCAGCACATGACAGTCCCGCCTCCCCGGGAATTAACCTTGTAAACCTATGCTGCACTCCCTCAATAGCAAGAATGTCCTTCCTGAAATTAGGGGACCAAAACTGCACACAATACTCCAGGTGTGGTCTCACTAGGGCTCTGTACAACTGCAGAAGGACTGCTTTGCTCCTATATTTGATTCCTCTTGTTATAAAGGCCAACATGCCATTCGCTTTTTTCACTGCCTGCTGTACCTGCATGCTTACTTTCATAGACTGATGTACAAGGACCCTCAGATCCCGTTGTACTTCCCCTTTTCCCAACATGACGCCATTTAGATAGTAATCTGCCTTCCTGTTTATGCTACCAAAGTGGATAACCTCACATTTATCGGCATTAAACGTCATCTGCCATGCATCTGCCCACTCCCCCAACCTGTCCAAGTCACCCTGCATTCTCATAGCATCCTCCTCACAGTTAGACAATAGGTGCAGGAGTAGGCCATTCGGCCCTTCGAGCCAGCACCACCATTCAATGTGATCATGGCTGATCATCCCCAATCAGTACCCCGTTCCTGCCTTCTCCCCATATCCCATGACTCCGCTATTTTTTAGAGCCCTATCTAGCTCTCTCTTGAAAGCATCCAGAGAACCTGCCTCCACCGCCCTCTGAGGCAGAGAATTCCACAGACTCACCACTCTCTGTGAGAGAAAGTGTTTCCTCGTCTCCGTTCTAGTTCACACTGCCACCCAGCTTTGTGTCATCTGCAAATTTGCTATTTAGTAAGGTTATTTAAAATTAAATTAGTAAGGTTTATTAGTAAAATTAATTTAGTAAAGTTATTTTAAATTAAATTTGTACACCAAGAAAAGACACATCGCAGGCCATGTGTTTCCTTTTCCCAGCAATTCCCAAATGTCGAGAATAACTTTCATTGGCTCCAGTGACAAATCTGCAAGCTCTGTCATATGTAGGATTGCTGGAGCTTGATGGGGTGGTTTGTTCAAAGGTTTGAGATACTCAGTGCATTTTCAATTTTATTTTCTGTTAATTTGAGCAGTCTTCTGTCTATGATGATGGTGGTGGAGGCAAATACAATAAATATATATTTTATTTATTAGAAGTAAGTATAATACAGTTGTACCTTTTTACAGGTTCCCAAAATTATGTTAACATAATATATTCTCTGTACAACTTCCTTTTTTTTAAAGAGAGAAATAAGAAAGAAAGAGATAGTAAAGGATAGAGGAGAGTGTAGTGTGTGTGAATAAAAAGAGAGAAAAAGAGATAGTGCGGAAAAGAAATAAGCAAGAAAAGAAAGCAGGAGGGAGCTTATCAAATCGCCACTAGGAGATGATTTTTTATATTCTTGATCATCTTTCACCCATACCTGAAACTTTTAATTTTTACGATACTGTTGCACCACATGAATCAAAGAAATCAATAAATGGAGACCAACTCGTTAAGAATTGGTCTTGTTTATCTATTAGGAGGCATCTCATTTCTCCCAAGTATGCTGTGTCCAACATATTACTGGTCCACATTTTAAGCATTGGTATAGTAGCGTTTTTGCAAAAAAAATTTTTTTTAGCTGTTATTAACCCATAATTAAAGAATGACTTTTGGGGTATGTTTAATTTGTTCCCGTCTCCCATTACTCCAAATATAATCATTTCCTTATTAGGTTCCATTTTTATCTTAAATAGATTTGTGAATATATCCAAAATATCATACCAAAATTTATGAAGTTTTGTGCAAGAAACAAAAGAATGTAATGTTGGCATTTTGAGAAAGACATCACAGATGGGAGAGATATTTGGGTAGAATTTATACAACCTAATTTTTGAATAATATAATCTAATTGAATTAAATTGTCTAACATTAATCGAACATTTATGTATATATATCAAATACTTTTCCCATGTTTCTTTTGAAATTTTTATCATTAGTTCTTTTTCACAGTCTTCTCTAATTGCCTCCGTTGATGGTAATTCTCTATTTAAAATACTATTATATAGATATGATATTATTTTTTGTGAGTCTGCCTTAATATTCATTGCTTCTTCCAGTGGATCTAACATTATACTGTGACACCTTGGTATATATTTCTTCATAAAGTCACATATCTGTAGATATTTAAAATATTGGTTGTTATTCAATTTAAATTTTAATTTTAATTGTTGAAATGATAATAGATTTCCCATTTACAATAAGGGTGTTTAAGAGACTTTTAAATAGGCACATGGATATGCTGTGAGTGGAGGGGTGTGTGGGTGATGTATGGGTAAATGAAATTACATTACCCTGGTATCATGTTCGGCACAGACATTATGGGCCTAAGGGCCTGTTTCATTGCTGTGCTTTTCTATGTTCTCGCGAGTCACTACCTTCCGGCCTAAAAATGACCTGTTTTAATTCAACTGTCAGCCTGAATAACCAAGTAACCTAGGGATATGGGAGATCTATATAACCCCCTCATCTGGTGTTGGAGGAGATCTGGATAAACCAGTATTTTTAAATGCAAAAACTTAGCATTCACATATATGAGGGTCACCAGGGAGAAGATGGGGCCACTCAAGGATAAAGGAGAGAATTTGTGCATGGAGTTGGAGGATGTTGACAAACTCTTGAAGAGCTTAAGGTGGGTAAATCCCTGGACACTTATGGGATCTATCCCAGGTTATTAAGAGAGGAGTTTGAAGGAGCTTTGACGAAGATATTTCTCTAGCTGCCAGACGAGGTCCCAGAGGATCAGACAAATAGCCTGCATTGCTTTTTTTTTTAAAGAAAGGGGGTAGAGAGAATCCAGGGAATTACTGCTTGAGAGCCTTGAGCAGAGCTACCAAGTAGTACGGATTTTCCGTATTTTGTACGGAAATGCGATCAGAATACGGATGTACAGATTTGCTTTGTAAAATACGGATTTTTTTTAAATCAGCCCGACTTCCTGTTTCATCTTGTTGCTTAAATATGCATGGATATAAACAGTCATACTGTACCTCTAAAAATTATAGCAGATTAAAGCTTTTAGTATTTTAAATTTCAAGATCTGGATAATTCCTTTTGTAAGCTTTGATCTGCCTGTCCCGCCACAGGTTTAAACAGCGCTGTCAGTTTAACTCGTGGGAATTTCAACAAACAGCGCTATCATATCTATATATCATATATCTATCTATCTATCTATTATATAAAAGTCTGTGGCTGCCGGCCGCCTGCCGTCTGCCTGCCTGACTTGTGGCTGCCAGCCTTTGATTCGTTGCTACGCCAACACCAGATGCAGAATCGCCGAGATATTTTCCATTTCGGTAGAGATTTCACTTTCCATTACAAGTATCCACTCCTGATTAAATGTTGTCGTGTTTATGTACACTTTTTAAAAATAAAATCCTTCTCCCCCCCCCCACCCAAAATTTCGAAATAAAACAGCTCTCAGCCATAACAAACTCTGAAGAAGGGTTTCGGCCCGAAACGTCGCCTATTTCCTTCGCTCCATAGATGCTGCTGCACCCGCTGAGTTTCCCCAGCAATTTTGTGTACCTTCTCAGCCATAACATGTTGGTGAACGTTCAATCGTGTGATGTCACAATGCAACGTTCCATCGTGTGATGTCACAATGCCCAATGCTCACAGATGTCCAATCGGAATGGATCCATTTACATATGCCTTTGCAGCAGCCACAGCCCCTCCCTCCCACCCCCGCAGCCTGTGTCGAAGCGCGTCATCACGTGTGTGGGAATAGAAAAAGAGGATTGGGGGTGAAAGGGAATGGGGAACAGATGGACAGTCCCTACCCCTCCCCCTTCCACTCTCCCTCCCCACTATTTCCCCTCTCTCCCCCACCCCTCTCCCCCTCCCTCCAAACTCTTACCCCCTCCCTCCCCTACCCCATCCCTCCCCCACACCTCTCTCCCCCTCCCCATCCCTCTCTCCCCCTCCCCCATCCCTCTCTCCCCCTCCCCATCCCTCTCTCCCCCATCCCTCTCTCCCCCTCCCCATCCCTCTCTCCCCCATCCCTCTCTCCCCCACCCCCTTCCCTCTCCCACTTCCCTCCCCCACCCTCTTCCTTCTCTCCCCTGCCCCCCCACCCCTCTTCCCTCCCTACCCCTTTCCCTCTCTCCTCCAACCCTTTCCCCCACCCTACCCCCATCTCCCTCCTCCCCCCGCTCCCCCACATCTCTCTCCCCTCCCCATCCCTCTCTCCCCCTCCCCCATCCCTCTCTCCTCCCCTCTCCATCTCCCTCTCCTCACCCCTACCCCTCTCCTCACTTCTCCTCCCCCACCCCATCCCTCTCTCCCCCACCCCCCTTCCCTCTCCCCCTTCCGTCCCCCACGCTCTTCCCTCTCTCCCCCAACCCCCCGCCACCTACCCCCCTCCCCTCCCCCACCCCTCTCCCTCTCTCCCCCACCCCTTTCCCCCTCCCCACTCTTCCCCCTCCATCCACATTCTTCCCCCTCTACCCCCTACCCCCCTCCTTGCTTCCCTCCCCCCTCCCCCACCCCTCTCTCCTCCCCCTCTCCATCTCCCTCTCCTCACCCCTCTCCCTCTCTCATCCCTCTCTCCCCCACCCCCTCCCTCTCTACCCCACCCCCTTCCCTCTCTACCCCCGCCCCCGCCCCTTTCCCCTACCCCTCTGTCCCTCTTCCACCACTCCTTCTACCCCTCCCTCCCCACTCTTCCACTTCTCACCCCTTACCCCACCCCTCTCCCTCTCCCTCCCCCACCCCTCTGTCTCCCCCTTCCTTCCCCATCCCTCCCCTCTCTCCCCCACCCCTTCCCCTACCCCTCTGTCCCTCTTCCACCACTCCCCCTGTCCCATTTCCACCACGCCCCCTACCCCTCTCCCCCTCCCTCCCTCCCCACTCTTCCACTTCTCTCCCCCCTCCCCCTCCCACTCTCCCTCCCCACTATTTCCCCCACACCTCTCTCCCCTACCCTCTCTCCTCCCCTCCCCCTACCCCTCTCTCCTCCCCCTCTCTATCTCCCTCTCTACACACCTCTCCCTCTCCTCTCTCTCCCCCACCCCCCTTCCCTCTCTCCCCCACCCCCTTCCCCCTTTCCCCCTTCCCCCTACCCCCTGTCCCTCTTCCACCACTCGCCCTACCCCTCCCTCCCCACTCTTCCACTTCTCTCCCCCTTCCCCCTCTCTCACCCCACCCCTCTCCCCTCCCATCCCACTCTTCCCCCGCCCCCCCCACGACTCTCCCCCTCCCTCCACACTCTTCCCCCTCTCCCTCCTCCTTCCCTTCCCTCCTCCCCCTCCTCCCTCCTCCTCCCTCTCTCCCCTTCCCCACCCCTCTCTCCCCCTCCTGCCCCCACCCCCATCCCTCTCTCCCCCACCCCCATTCACTCTCTCCCCCTTACTGCACCCCTCTCCCTCCCCCACCCCTCTCTCCCCCCTCCCTTCCCCCTCGCTCCCTCTCTCCCCCACCCCTTCTCCTACCCCTCTGTCCCTCTCCCACCGCTCCCTCTACTCCTCTCTCCCACTTCCACCACTCCCCCCTACACCTCTCCCCCTCCCTCCCCATGCTTCCACTTATCTCCCCTCACCCATCTCCCTCTCCACCCCTCTCTCTTCCCGCCCCTCCCTTCCCTCTCCCTCCCCACTCTACCCCCTCTCTCCGCTCTCCCCCTCCCTCCACACTCTTCCCCCTCTCTCCCCCCTACCCCTCTCCCCCTTCCTCCACACTCTTCCCCCTTTCCTTCCTCCCTCCCCTCCATCCTCCCCTCCCTCTCTCCTCTCTCCCCCTCCCCCACTCTGTTTCCCCCTTACACCTACCTTCTCTCATCCCCTCCCGCACCCCTCTCTCCTCCTCCCTTTCCCCTCTCTCTCCCCTCTCCCTTCTCCCCTCCCACCCCAACCCCCACCCTTCTTTCCCCCTCTCTTCCCCCACCTCTCCCCCCTACCCATCTCTGCCTCTTCCACCACTCCCCCTACCCCTCTGCCCCTCTTCCGCACTCTTACCCTCCCCTCTCCCTCACCACTATTTCCCCTCTCTCCCCCTAACCCTCTCCCCCTCCCATCCCACTCTTCCCCGCCCCCTACCACTCTCCCCCTCCATCCACACTCTTCCCCCTCTCTCCCCTTCCCCTTCTCCCTTCTCCTTCCCCTCCCTCCTCCCTCTCTCCCCCTCCCCCACCCCACTCTCATCCTCCCCTTCCCCCCTCTCCATCTCCCTCTCTCCTCACCCCTCTCCCTCCTTCCCTCCCACCCCTCTCCCTCCTCCCCTCTCTCCCACCCCTCTTCACCCTCATCTCCCCTCCTACCCCCTTCCCCTCTCTCTTGCACCACTCCCCGCTACCCCTCTCCCACCCCCTACCCCTCTCCCCCCCTTCCTGCCCTCCCCACTTTCCTCCCACTCCCCACTCTCCTCCCCCTTCCCATCCCCCTCACTCCCGCTACCCCGCTCTGCTCTCCCTCCCAAATCTCTCCCATTTCCTCCTCCCCCTCTCCCCTCTTCTCACCCTCCCCTCTCCCCACCCCCTACCCCCCTCCCCCCCTCCGCCCACCTGTGTGTTTGGGGGGTGGTTAGTGTGAGTGTGATGCCGCAGCCCCCCCCCCCCCCCGCAAACGCGCGTTGGGGAAACAGACCCAACGGGTCTGCACTTGGTCTAGTATCTATTAAAACTGTGTGGGTGTGGGTGTGTTATTTTGCATGTGAAACGTATCTCCTCGAAAAACAGACGCCGAAACTGGATCATTTTAACATATTTCAGTGGAGATTTTCCTTGCGAGTTTAGAAATCCACTCCTCTGTACCGTTGGTACGGGGGGGGGGGGGGGAGGGGGGAGGGAGTACATTTTTAAATCAAACTGCTGCATGAATCACAGTGCCACCTCACAGATGTCCAATCACAATGGATCTCATTCACATATATGACATCACAATGGGACAGGTGTGGGAGATTGGAACCTTCACGTGGTCCCACTAAAATCAAACTGCTGCATGGGACAGGGGTGGGAGATCTCTCTCCCTCACTCCCTCTCTTCCACCCCGTGCCTTTCTCCCATTCCCCCGTCTCTCTCTCCCCCCCTTCCTCTCTCCCTCCCCTTTCTCTCGCTCTCCCCTTCTCTCTCTCCCCCCCTCCTCTCTCTCCCCATCTCTCTCCCCCTCCATTCTCTCCCCCTCCATTCTCTCCCTCCTCTCTCTCCCCCTCCACTCTCTCTCCACCTCTCCCCTTCCCCCATCCCTCTCTACCCCCCTTGCCCACCATTCCCTCTCTACCTCACCCTTCCCCTACCCCTGTCTCCCCTTCACCCTCCCCGCTCTCCTCCCCTCCCCCATCCTCATCACCCTCTCTCCTTTCCCCCTCCTCTCCTCCCCCTCCCCACTCTCTCCCCATCTCTCCCTCCCCACTCTCTCCCCATCTCCCCCTCCCTACTCTCTCCCCATCTCCCTCTCCCCTCCTCCCCCCCTCACCCACCCACCCTCTCCTCCCCTCTACCCCCCTCTCCCTCTGTCTCTTGCCCTTTTGTCTCTGCCCCTCTCTCTCTGTCTTGCCCCATTCTCTCTCTGACCTCACTCTCTACCCTCCCCCCCCCCCTCCCCCTCCCCCTCTAGACAAGCCTGTGAGTTGGGGGCTATGTGTCAGTGGATAGGGCGGTTATGATGTAAAAGGAGAAAATTAATAATATTAATTTGCAGTAAGTGTGTGTGACGCCGCATGCCGCCTCCCCCTAGCCTCTTCCCCGCAACCACATGTTGGGGGAACAGACCCAACGGGCCTGCACTTGGTCTATTATCTATTGAAACTGTGAGTGTATGGGTGCGTGTGTGTCATTTTGCATGTGAAATGTATCTCCTCGAAAACCAGATGCCGAAACGGGAAAATTATTACATATGTCAGTAGAGATTTTCCTTGCGAGTTTAGAAATCCACTCCTCTGTACCGTTGGTACATTATTTTCCTGACATTCAATCTGACCTTTTTTTAAAATCTTACTGCTGCCCAGCTGCTGACGTTACAATAACAGTGTGGGTGGAGGAGGAGGGGGTGGAAATTAAAAAATCAAACTGCTGCATGAGTCACAGTGCCACCTCACAGATGTCCTATCACAATGGATCTCATTTACATATATGACATCACAATGGGACAGGTGTGGGAGATTGAAACCTTCACATGGTCCCACTAAAATCAAACTGCTGCATGAGTCACCCTGCCCCCCCCCCCCCCCCCCCAGCCTGGCTGCTGACCCCGCCCGCTGACCTCACAATGCCTTTGCACCTGGCCCAACGGCCCCCTGATAGTTAAAAAAAAAAAATTTGCTGTCTTCATTGACAGATTAGATCGGACCTGCTGTATGTGTTTGTGTGTGTGTGGTGCTGGTGGGGGGGTTCCTCCCCTGAACTCCATAGAGCTGCCGACAGCTTTCGTGCATGAGACATGGCCACTTCATTTCCAGAACATTCTGAATGCGTGACACACGGTTGCATTTCTCTCTCTCTGATTCTTCCCCTCTCTCCCCCCATCTCTCTCTCCCCCCATCTCTCTCTCTCCCCATCTCTCTCTCCCCCCATCTCTCTCTCTCCCCATCTCTCTCTCCCCCCCATCTCTCTCTCCCCCCCCTCTCTCTCTCTCTCCCCCCTCCCTTGACCCCCTCCCTCTCTCTCTTCCCCTTCATCTCCCCAACCCCCCTGCCTTCTCCTCCCTCCCCTAAACCCCCTTGCCCCACCCCTCCCCTACCCCCTTTACCCCAGGGGAGGTGAATACTGAAGTCAAAGTGTTGTATATGAATGCGCGAAGTATAAGAAATAAAGTGGACGAGCTTGAGGCTCAGTTAGAAATTGGCAAGTATGATGTTGTGGGAATTATAGAGACATGGCTGCAAGAGGGCCAGGGCTGGGAACTGAATATTCAAGGATAGACAACCAATGGAAAAGACAGACAGGTGGGCAGAGGCGGTGGGGTAGCTCTGTTGGTGAGGAATGAAATTCAGTCCCTTGCAAGGGGTGACATAGAATCAGGAGATGTAGAGTCAGTATGGATAGAACTGAGGAATTGTAAGGGTAAAAAGACCCTAATGGGAGTTATCTGCAGGCCCCCAAACAGTAGCCTGGACATAGGGTGCAAATTGAATCATGAGTTAAAATTGGCCTGTAGCAAAAGGTAATGCTACGGTTGTTATAGGAGATTTCAGCATGCAGGTAGACTGGGAAAATCAGGTTGGTTCTGGACCCCAAGAAAGGGAGTTTGTGGAGTGCCTCCATGATGGATTCTTAGAGCAGCTTGTACTGGAGCCTACCAGGGAGAAGGCAATTCTGGATTTAATGAACCGGATTTGATAAGGGAACTCGAGGTAAAGGAGCTATTAGGAGGTAGTCACCATTATATGATAAGTTTTAATCTGCAATTTGAGAGGGAGAAGGGTAAATCGGAGATGTCGGTATTACAGTTGTGCAAAGGGGACTATAGAGCCATGAGGGAGGAGTTGGCCAACGTTGACTGGAAAGATACCCTAGCAGGGATGACAGTGGAACAACAATGGCAGGTATTTCTGGGAATAATGCAGAAGGTGCAGGATCGGTTCATTCCAAAGAGAAAGAAAGATTCCAAGGGGAGTAAGGGGCGACCGTGGCTGACAAGGGAAGTCAGGGAGTATAAAAATAAAAAAGGAGAAATATAACATAGCAAAGATGAGCGGGAAGCCAGAGCATTGGGTAACTTTTAAAGAGCAACAGAAGATAACTAAAAAGGCAATACGGAGAGAAAATATGAGATACGATAGTCAGCTAGCCAAGAATATAAAGGAGGATAGCAAAGGCTTCTTTCGGTATGTGAAGAGGAAAAAATTAGTTAAGGCCAAAGTTGGACTGTTGAAGACTGAAAAGGGTGAATCTATTATGAGGAACAAGGAAATGGCAGATGAGTTGAACAGGTACTTTGGATCTGTCTTCATTAAGGTGGACACGAACAATCTCCCTGATGTACTAGTGGCCAGAGGATCTAGGGTGATGGAGAAACTGATGGAAATCCAAATTAGGCAGGAAATGGTGTTTGGTAGACTGATGGGACTGAAGGCGGATAAATCCCCAGGGCCTGATGGTCTGCATCCCAGGGTACTTAAGGAAGTGGCTCTAAAAATCGTGAGCGTATTAGTGAACATTTTCCAATGTTCTATAGATTCAGCAGCAGTTCCTGTGGATTGGAGGGTAGTTAATGTTGTCCCACTTTTTAAGAAGGGCAGCAGAGAGAAATCAGGGAAATATAGACCAGTTAGCCTGACATCGGTGGTGGGGAAGATGCTGGAGTCAATAATAAAAGATGAAATAGCGGCACATTTGGATAGCAATAGCAGGACTGGTCCGAGTCAGCATGGATGTAAGAAGGGGAAATCATGCTTGACTAATCTTCTGGAATTTTTTGAGGATGTAACCAGGATAATAGACAAGGGAGAGCCAGTAGATGTAATGTACCTGGACTTTCAGAAAGCCTTTGATAAGGTCCCACATAGGAGATTAGTGGGCAAAATTAGAGCACATGGTATTGGGGGTAGGGTGCTGACATGGATAGAAAATTGGTTGGCAGACAAGAAACAAAGGGTAGGAATTAACGGGTCCCTTTCAAATGGCAGGCAGTGACTAGTCGGGTACCGCAAGGCTCGGTGCTGGGACTGCAGCTATTTACAATATATATTAATGATTTGGATGAAGGGATTAAAAGTAACATTAGGAAATTTGCAGATGACACAAAGCTGGGTGGCTGTATGAATTGTGAGGAGGATGCTATGAGGATGCAGGGTGACTTGGACAGGTTGGGTGAGTGGGCAGATGCAGTTTATTGTGGATAGATGTGAGATTATCCACTTTGGTGGCAAAAACAGGAAGGCAGATTATTATCTAAATGGTGTCAAATTGGGAATAGGGGAAGTACAACGGGATCTGAGGGTCCTTGTTCATCAGTCACTGAAAGTAAGCAGGCAGGTACAGCAGGCAGTGAAGAAAGCAAATGGCATGATCACCTTCATAACAAGAGGAGTTGAGTATAGGAGCAAAGAGGTCGTCCTGCAGTTGTACAGGGCCCCAGTGAGACCACACCTGGAGTATAGTGTGCAGTTTTGGTCTCCAAACTTGAGGAATGACATTCTTGCTATTGAGGGAGTGCACCGTAGGTTCACGAGGTTAATACCCAGGATGGCGGGATTGTCCTATGTTGATAGATTGGAGCGACTGGGCTTGTATACTCTAGAATTTAGGATGAGAGATCTTATTGAAACACATAAGATTATTAAGGGTTTGGACATGCTAGAGGCAGGAAACATGTTCCCAATGTTGGGGGAGTCCAGAACCAGGGGCTGTAGTTTAAGAATAAGTGCTAAGCCATTTAAAACAGAGATGAGGAAAAACATTTGAACACAGAGAGTTGTGAGTGTGTAGAATTCTCTGTCTCAGAGGGTGGTGGAGGCTGGTTCTCTGGATGCTTTCACGAGAGCGTTAGATAGAGCTCTTAGGGATAGCGGAGAAGGGATTTGGAGAGAAGGCAGGAACGGGGTACTGATTGTGGATGATTAGACATGATCACATTGAATGGCAGTGCTGGCTCGTAGGGCCGAATGGCCAACTCCTGCACCTATTGTCTAATTCAGTATCAAGTTAGCTAGCTCTCCCAGGATCCCATGAAATTTAATCTTTCAAATGAGGTTACAATGCAGAACCTTATCAAAGGTCTTGCTTAAGTCCATAGAGACATCTACACTATGTGCTTGCCCTCGTCGACCTTTTTGGTTTGCTCATCAAAATACTCAATCAAATTTGTGCAACACTATCTCCCATGTACAAAACTATGCTGATTATCCCTAAACTGCCCCTGCCTATCCAAATGCATATATTTCTTATCCCACAGAATTTTCTGCATTAACCTATCTACCACAGACATTAGGTTCACTGGTCTATAGCTCCCAGACTTTTCTTTGAACCCCTTCTTAAATAGAGGCACAACCTTAGCCACCTCCAGTCATCCGATACTGTCCCCATATCTAACATTGATTCTTCTGGCCCATTTACATTCCTCCCTAACCAACATCATGTTACCCAATTTCTTTCCCCTGCCCCATCTAGTTCCATGTGCCCATCATGCACACACCTATGCCCCTGTCCCACTTAGGAAACCTGAACGGAAACCTCTGGAGACTTTGCGCTCCACCCAAGGTTTCCAAGCCGTTCCCGTAGGTTTTTGTCAGTCTCCCTACCTGCTTCCACTACCTGCAACCTCCGGCAACCACCTGCAACCTCCGGGAACCGCACGGAAATCTTGGGTGGGGCGCAAAGTCTCCAGAGGTTTCCGTTCAGGTTTCCTAAGTGGGATAGGGGCATTAGCCTACAGGGTCTCCTATCCCTTCCTCCAACTGGTTCCATCTGCCCGTCATCCCTCCCTTATCTGGTTCCACATATCATTATTTATCAGAAGCTAGAACTGCAGTCCTTTGTCGTTTACATGTATCACATTCCAGCCTGACTCTTCCTCAACCTTTCCCCTACCTGGCTTCATCTATCATACTACACCTCGTCTTGTTTAATCAGCTAGCTCTTGCCTCTCCTCTTCCTTCATTGGTTTATACTGGCTATCTCGCTTCTACTTCATTCCGGTTGCAGGGTCTCGATCTCAAATGTGAACGATCTCTCTGCCTCCACAATTTCTGGCTCACCCAGTGAGTTCTTCCAGCAGGATTTTGCTGCAGATTTCAACATGTGCAGGCTTCTGTGGGTTTCTAAATTCTGCGGAATTATTTGATTGTGTCCCAAGGTTGTAGATTTGCCCCATTAACTTTTTTGAGGACAAATACATTTCTGATCTAGCAATGAAAAATATAATAAAATAAATGTTGCTGATATATCATTTTATTGTTGGTGTCTATTATTGAATTGTTTTTAACACTTGTAAACAGTCAAAACTTGTAATGCTCCAATATCATTTTAAATTATGGACACTTGTCACTGGAACAGTTTGTAAATATTTACCACCTATTTTTAATAGTTTTATAAAGATCCAGGCATTAGGCACATTCTGCGAAGCTTTAATACAATGGGAACATAATTTCAAAAAGTTTAATGTAAGTGATTTGTACAATAAGGATTTTCAAATACAGTTCAATATTGTACAGCATTTACAGATGCGTCATTTCATTATAAAAACAAAATAAATGAATGAAGAAGGGAAAACTCCAGCAGCTGAACCCATTCAAATCTTCAGGAAGCAGATGCGTAGTTATGGAGTCTTGCTGGCTGTACTGTTTTTCTTCTTATTTACGAAAAGGCCTTGACTAGATTCTGGAGATATCTCATGGTAGTGCACCTGTTTAAACAGAAGTTATAGTCAACCAAGTGATCATATAGTTCTTTGCTAACAGTGGGAATGTGTACAAACAACTGTCTAGGTATGTGGGGAAATTAATGGCTTGTAAGCTGTTTTAGTGGCTCAACTGGGGCGAAACAGAAAGGTAACATAAACCATAAAACATATTTTTTGAAAGTACTGGAGAAATTGCTGCCTGCCATAAATGTACAATATTGAATCCATGTGTGTTCTTGAGAATATGGAATAGAGGAAATAAACAGAATCTGTTCAAGGGACTGTTGCTGTGTACTAGTCATCTTATCATGACAAACATATTTCTATGCCAGTGTTCTTATGGGCATCAAGATCACAAATCTGATTACAATTAACAATGATTCGTATAAATATCGTATCAACATTACCAGGCTTTTATTTAAAAAGCAAATTTCTGTCCCTGTAGTGCTCATGTACTCCACTGTTCCCATGACTTATGCAGAGAAAATAAAAATAGAACTCGGATCAATTTCAGGATGCACTTTTTCTGTTTATTTATTCATGTGTGTATATATTTATATAATGGTATATGGACACACTGATCTGTTCTGTATTCATGCCTACTATGTTCTGTTGTGCTGAAGCAAAGCAAGAATTTCATTGTCCTATCAGGGACACATGACAATAAACTCTCTTGAATCTTTTAGTCGAATAATCAAGAAATCCAGAGATTATGGCAAAAGTGTTAAATTGTGTTGCAACCGAGTTTGGGGGTATCTCCAAGAAACGTCACCCTTGTTCTCTGGCCTTGGGTCTCTAACATTGTGAGATGTATAAGCCACTAGCCTACTCATGGGGCACTGTCGAAAATTCTAGCACAGGTCTTGTTCAGAACTCCTGTCAGGGTGCACAACTAAGTACGGTAATGCAGGACTGAGGCCAGACTGCTAGCATTGACTGCTATACTCAGCAATTGTCCATCCACTCTAATGGTAGGCTGCTATGCTCTAATATCAGCACTGAGATACGGGCCTGCTCTGACAATAAGCCTGGAGCTTGCATTCTGGTTATCCTAGTGAGAGACCTGTGAAAAATAACTCTTTGAACACTTACTCTTTAATTCTCTCTGCTGAAAAATTACTTTGCATTTTATAAAAAACAATGACATGTTTATTGAGCACTTTTTATAGCATCACTCCATCCCACTTAAAAACGAATGAATTGCGGCCATTATTATGGAGGAAAGGCAGCAGGCAATTTACACTCAGCAACTACCCACAAACAAATATAATAATGAACAAATAAACTGACTTGAGATATTGAATAAAGGTTAAATATTAGCCAGAGTAGTTCACTTTTCATGCCTACCCGAGGGGGCAAAGATACATGGTTTAAAATATTAAATGTGATTTCATGGTTTATGAAGTTCACTGCATCTAGTGGATGATCTTGATAAGTCTTGTTCAATTTATGTTGCTGTTTAATGTGAACATAAAATGTACATTTTAGGTGGTCACGAGAAAGAATAATGTTACCGTTTTTAATAAATGTTCCTCTTTGATCAACAACAGATTTTTGATCCAGTTCAATATAACTAAAATCATGCAGGCCATAATAACATTCTATCACCTTACAATGTTTCCAAAATTCTGAACATTGGACAAAAAAAAGACTAATGTAAACATAAACAAATACTTAGCTTGTTAGCTTTAATCATGGGGGACTTGACCTCCACTCTGAAGGGTGTGCACTTGAATATCGTAGCTAACTATCAATCAAGTAAATTACCTTGGTTCTACCATTAGTCAACAAGCTATGGAGAAATGGAGGGCTCTTTCAGGCTGCAAGAAAACAGGTGTCTCTAGAAACTATAACTTATAAATTAATGTAAAGAAATTCTGACGTTAATCCTGCACCAATTTGGTTGATGTAGTGCTAAATGCCAACCAAGAAGTTAGTCTCTTGGAAGCTGAATTATTGAGTGTATTGCTCAATTTAAAACTGAACCAAATGAACCAAGAAGCCATTCAGAGTCGGAGCTACTGCTAGTTAATTTAATTTGAGAGGTAATTGAAATATTACAATTAACCAAGAATGTGTTTTAACTGCTTTTGGAAGAAATATGCAAATACACATCCTTCAAGTGCTTAACGATCACTGGTACTCCCATCCCCCTTGCGGATGTTCCTGTAATTTTTCTTCATGCTCTTGTGAGAAATGCATGTAAATGCACCTGTCACTACTTGTAAAATTTACCTAGAAAAGTTTTGGTTACATTTGATTTGATTTAATGAAACGGATAGTAACACTGTTTACAATTTCTTTTCTTTGGTACTTTTCAAAAGGGCCATGCCTAGAAATTCGATCACATCACTGTTTTCTGCATTATGGGACTGAAATAATCTATTTCCAGAATGAAATGCAGTAACAACCATTTCCAGGTCATTTATATCCAGTCTGGAAATTTATACTGAGAATTTAGACTGTATAGTGGAGGTAATGATGGCATCGTGTACATGACTGAAATCATGAAATTTTGCTTCCAATTCCCTAGGCCTCATGTCCTCCTTTGAGGTCCAGGCACTTATTCACCCTCCAATATTGCTCCAATAAAGAAATTTCCCCCCAGCAGCGGGTGGGCCACATCCATGATGATTAAAGGCCAGGTGAAATGGCACGCGCCAAAAATGACGGAAACCGTGCGGACGCCATATGTGAGAATTGTACTACCATTCGCAGCAGTTAATGGGGGGGGGGGCCCTCTTACCAGCACGAAGGTTGAGTCCAGATGGGGGCAATACGCTGACCTCCACCAAGAACCTGAGCCCCGAGCGCCGGTCCCAGACATAAGTCGATGGATCCTGCTGGCCACCGCGGTGACTATCGGTGGTGGGCTGCTGAACCCCAGCATTGGTGGTAAAATCACCACGTCCTTCTCCTTGGATCTCCTGGGTCCTGCTCAGCCATCCTCCTCTCCTGTGCCACTTGTCTGGTCTGTGGCTCTTGTGGGCGAGGCCCTCTTGTGGGCGTTGTCCTGGGTCGCTGGGCCTGCTAGGTCATTGAATCGATCCGGTCCAGCGATTCCGGGGATTCCAGCGGTTCCAGGTATTCCAGCACGCCCACCTGCCGCTGGTTGGAAAGTCACAGCTCATCAGCACAGGCCGCTAGCCAGATCGGGTCCTCGAAGCTCTCCCCCGCGAGCTGCCGGCGGATGTCGAGCGGCAACTGCTGCAGGTAGGTAAATTCAAAGAGCGGGCAAGGCTGGTGGTCGCCCATGAGCGTGAGCATCTCACTCATGAGGGCCGAGGGACTCCGGTCGCCGAGCCCGCCCATGTTGAGGACCTGACAGGCGCGCAGCATACGGCTGGGCCCGTACATCCGGAGCAGCAGCTCCTTGAGGCCTGTGTACATACCCGCTGCCGGGGGGGTTATCCAGGTAAGGAATGACCCGACCGGCCATCTGCTGGTCAAGGGCGCTTACCGCATAGTGGTAACGAGCCTCGTCAGCCGTGACGCCGCGGATGAAGAACTGGGACTCGGCCTGTCGAAACCAAACCCCCGGCTGCGAGGTCCAGAATGTAGGTAGCTTCAGGGAGAACGCATTGAGTTCGGCCTCATAGGCGGCAGCGGTAGAATGCAATTTATTTTCAAATTTCCCTTCCAGGATTACACTCCTGGGCGTCGGGGTCACCAATGTGGCGAGGACTCGCAGGAGTCCAGCCAAAAACTAATCGGACGCGAGTGGCGTGCACTAGATGTGTTTATTCTCTCCGATACAGCTCCCTACTCCTCCAAGGTCACGGGCGTTGCCCGGCCTTAAATACCAACTCAGGTACCGACTCCATAACTGGCGCCTCCCACACCAAGACGATGCCCTCCAGAGCCGAAGGTTCGTTGTGCCCTTGGTTGCCACCAGGTGCCGCCACAATATACTGTTTATTGAGAACTAATATTTCTGAGACTATTAATATATTTTCTCTGCCATTAAAGTTGAATGAGAATTAAAATGTTATTCTGCTTATAACATTCCACATTTCGAGGAGCTGTATAATAGTTTCTCAAATGTCTGATCTATATTGCACACAGAATCACAGAATGGAAATGATGCCATTAAACTACTGAGCCTGGACTGGCTCTATGTGAAAGCAATCCAACACGTTCCACTTCCCATCCCCTCCTCAGATCCCTGCAATTTCATATATTTCAGAAATACAATTATTTGTCCATCTTCCCTTTGAACATCAGAATTCAATCTGCTTTTGCATTCCAAATCTTAATCACTCACTGCATTTAAAAATAATGTTTTTCAGTTCACCTTTGTTTCTTTTGCAAATCACCTTCATTCTGTGTCCCCTTGTCCTTGACTGCTCAGGGACAGCTTTTCTCCAGGTACTTTGTCCACAGACTTTATGATTTTAAATGATTGTATTAGATTCCCTTGTAACCTCCTTTATTCCAAGGTCATCCCCAGTTTCTCTGATCTTTCCATATATCTAAAATTCCTCATCATCTTGGAACCATTTTGGTAAATCTCTTCAAAGCCCTCACATCCTTTCTCAGCTGGACTGGGCGCAATGCTGTGACTGTGATTTCTAAAGAAGCATTGACATTGCTCTTGTACTCAACATCACTGCTTATAAAGCCGAAGATCCGAGCTGCATTCTTGACCAGGATTGCAATCTGTACTGCTTCTTTCAACAAACTATGCAATGTCACCTCAGATCTGCCTCTGTTCATTAACTCATTTTTAGAATTATCTCCTTAATATTAAATTGCTTCTTCTCATTCTTCCTACCAAAATGTAACACTTAAGTTTCCTCAGCATTAAATTCCACTGAGCATCTATCCACCCATTCCATCAATCTATTTACCTTTCCCTGAACTCAATTGCTATCTTCCTCACATTTTACTATGCCTTTGCTAGCAGGAATGTTATAAAGATTTTGAATGATTTTGAATTTAATCACTTCAAGTCATATTCCAAATTCTATGACTTTCTTCTAATTGTTTCTTCTGGTTTAATGCACCAATCTGAATAACCAGACCTAGGCAGATCCTGGTGTCACATGGAGCTGTTTAAAAAAAATAAAATCTCATCCAGTTTAAATCCAGATATTTTAAAATTAGAATCATGTGACAGATTTGCAATCAATCATAAGAGCTTGTACTGGAATGCTATGTTTGCAATAAATCATTATTCTGACTGAAACAGCTTGCTCTAATGAGGGTAGGCAAAAATGCTGGAGAAACGCAGCGGGTGAGGCAGCATCTATGGAGCCTAGTGAGGTCGCTCTGGGAACATATTCAAAGTGTAATTTTCCACTTTGATATATATCATAGTCTTTAGAAAAAGGTTCAGGATGATTACTAGGTGCAAAATAGTACTTGCAAGGATGATGGTTGGAAACTCATTCAACCCACATATATTCATGAAGGGAAAATCATGCACCACTGGCCCAAGATTTTTCAATCAGTGCTCCATGACAGGAATGCTCAAGTCCTTGAATAAGCACTATTTAAGCTGAATTGTTTCCACTTTAGAATTAAGTTTACATTATGTTAGCAAATTACATTCGCGAATTTGCAAATGACACAAAGCTGGGTGGCAGTGCGAACTGTGAGGAGGATGCTATGAGGAAGCAGGGTGACTTGGACAGGTTGGGTGAATGGGCAGATGTATGGCAGATGCAGTTTAATGTGGATAAATGTGAGGTTATCCACTTTGGTGGCAAAAACAGATAGGCTGATTTTTATCTAAATGGTGTCAAGTTGGGAAAAGGAGAAGTACAACGGGATCTGGGGGTCCTTGTTCATCGGTCACCTGGAGGTACAGCAGGCAGTGAAGAAAGCGAATGGCATGTTGACCTTCATAACAAGAGGAGTTGAGTATAGGAGCAAAGAGGTCCTCCTGCAGTTGTAAAGGGCCCTAGTGAGACCACACCTGAAATATTGTGTGCAGTTTTGGTCTCCAAACTTGAGGAAGGACATTCTTGCTGTTGAGGGAGTGCAGTGTAGGTTCACACGGTTAATTCCCAGGATGGTGGGTCTGTCATATGTTGATAGATTGGAGTGGCTGGGCTTGTATACTCTAGAATGTAGAAGGATGAGAGGATATCTTATTGAAACATATAAGATTATTAAGGGTTTGGACACGCTAGAGGCAGGAAACATGTTCCCAATGTTGGAGTAGTCCAGAACCAGGGGCCATAGTTTAAGAATAAGTGGTAAGCCATTTAGAACAGAGATGAGGAAACACTTTTTCACACAGAGAGTTGTGAGTGTGTGGAAATCTTTGCCTCAGAGGGCGGTGGAGGCTGGTTCTCTGGATGCTTTAAAGAGAGAGTTAGATAGAGCTCTTAGGGATAGCGGATTTAAGGGATATAGAGAGAAGACAGGAACGGGGGTACTGATTGTGGATGATCAGCCATGATCACATTGAATGGCGGTGCTGGCTCAAAGGGCTGAATGGCCTCCTATTGCACCTATGGCCTATTGTTATACGTAATAGCTAAAAGCTTCGGAAAACTTCAGGACTGTACACTGAAAATTAAAACTTCATTTTAGTTCCTGCCCACATTAAAGTCTGAACTGTAACCATTTCACCCATCCTCTGATTTTTGCCATGATGGGAAAAAACATACATTAGAAATAGTTGCCATCCCACTTGAAGTTTAATCAGGAAGGGTACTACCCTTGCTTGATGTCATTCTGCTCTCTGAGACCCAAGCATTTCAGCTACTTGTAATTACGATGTCACCAAGTCATATTTCAGCTGTTCTTCAAAACAGATATAGAGGTACTTACCACTTGCACATCGGAAGGAACTCTGGAGAGAAAGTCGAGCAGTTCGTTATTATCAATGAGAAATGGATTACGAAGTTTCTTTGTGAATTTGTGGACACCTGTGAAAGTGTTAATGAAAGGAACTCTGTTATTTTTTTCTCCATTGTTAGTATGAAAATTAGTATGATGAATTACAAACATTGGATAGGGAACAATCACTTATTTATACCTATGAAACGAGCAAATGAATCCATGCAGTGAAAACCTCTTAAATGGTTTTCAAATGTAATCATGCATTATTAAATCATGCTACAATCTACTAATTTTATTACACCTTAAGGTATAATTTGCACTCAAAGTGTTTCTTCATGGAAGCTGCGATACCAGACAACGTTCTTGTATGCTGTGCTCCCGGACTTTACTTTACTCCTTAAGCAACTTGAAATTTACCATCACTGGAGAAAATAATCCTGGGTTTTGTTAAGAAAAAAAGTCAGTTGAACTGCATGAAACTATAGGCTTTTGTCCATGTAATTGTGTAGTGGTTTGAGATTCCCGAAAGAAGGTGGAAGTTCTGAACTTCCGCCCAGCTGATTGCCACTCGGAATAACTGTGCTCTCCTGCTGAATTCAAGGATTTCAGTGGGAGCACACATTTCTACAGATTGCATGTTTAACCATTGGCATGTCAATCTGGGGTAAATCTAGATGGCTCCTTCAGTCTAATAGGAAAGGAGTTGTGGAGACAAGATTATTTCTTTTTTTTTTTTAAATGTATTGCTTTCTAATGCCTTCATTTTTGTGTTTTTAGCAAATGAAATTAGTATTTTAAATAATGTTTTTAATTCAAGTACAAATTATTTTATTGATAAATTTATCAGCAATGCTCAAAGCAAATCTGGAGGGCCTGTCAGTTTTAAAAGAAAACTAACTGTGCTTAACTGGGATGTTTAAGAAAGAACTGCAGATGCTGGAAAAATGGAAGGTAGACAAAAATGCTGGAGAAACTCAGCGGGTGAGGCAACATCTATGGAGCGAAGGAATAGGTGACTTTTCAGGTCGAGACCCATCTTCAGACTGGGAGATAGCTTCCTGGAAAATCACAGCAACTGACGGCAGGCATCCAGCATGTCAAGCTACTTGCCAGTCACCAAAACATCCTGGCCATGGAATATACCTGATACAGTATAATATTTCTGAAATCAACATTTGTGGCAATTAGTTGTATTTTACATGACTGCCAGATCTGAAGAAGTGTCTCGACCCGAAATGTCGCTATTCCTTCTCTCCATAGATGCTGCCTCACCCGCTGAGTTCCTCCAGCATTTTTATCTACCTTCTCCAGATCCTATCATATTGTTTTATAAAAGAAAATAATTTTTGGTTAATATAAATATTTGGAAGTTAGTTTTATTTTCCACGTTCCCATCAGCCAGTTAACTTTTTTAAACTTGGAGCAGTTAATGATAATATGATATAATTGTTTGATATATATCAAATCTTATTTCTTGTTAAATGAGCAGGGTTCCAAGGACTACACTGTTCCCTGGGCATTCAATGTACCCAATACAAGTATCCAATATAGAGGGTTTTAACACAAGCCGATTTAATTTGAATTAGTGGGGACCACCCTATAAAATCAACAAAGATGCACCTATCGCCCTGTGCCAATGGGAATGGTAGTTGAGTGTAATGTGAGGGGGGAAGTTCACTCCTGTCTTCACTGCTACTCCTCAATTTCTCCATCACAGTCAGCAGCTCATCAGCTGCTAATGGCATCAGAACTTCATGAGTGTTGAATTCCAGGAAGCTATACAACTGACAGGAATTAATTTATGGACAAATACATTTCATGGAAGATGCAAGTAATGCTCAATACCAAAGGTTCAAAGGTTCTTTATTTGTCACATACACCAATTGGTGTAGTGAAATGCGGATTGCCATTGCAGCACATTAAAAATAATACAACATAACAATAATAAAGAAATGTAAACATAAAAACATCCCCACACAATGGTTCCCATTATGAGGGAAGGCGCAAAGTCCAGTCCCCATCCCCATTACCACCCATAGTCAGGCCTATTGAGGCCTCCGCAGTCGCCTTTACGGGGCCCGATGTTCCAGGCCCTTATCGCCGGATGATGGTGCTCCGGTGTTGGGAGAATCCTCACAGCGGCTTGGGATACCAGGAACGGCCGGTTCCTTACCCGAGGCCGCGGCTTCCGAAGCTAACAGGCCGCGCTGGATGGAGCTCCACCACTGGCGATCTTGGCGAGAGATCCCAGGCTCCCAATGTAAAGTTCAGCGCCGCGGTTCCGCAATGTTTCATCGGCGGTCCCAGCATTCCGGAGTTCCAGTGCAGCAACCCGGGCAAGGCATCGCCCACTCCGCGATAGCGCTCCAGCGCTGTGCGGCCGCCGAAGCCGAGGTTCTGGTCGGTCCCCTCAGGAAAAGCTGCTCCAGGCCCGCTGGTAGGCCGCGAGGACGGGTCAAAGGTGCTACTCGGAAGAGAGCCGCCTCTTCGACCAGGTAGAGACCCTGAAAAGGAGTCCCCACCCCCCACGCACACATAAAAAAGACTAAACCTCCAAAAATAAAACACTTTAACTCACTAAAAATTAAAAAAAGAGGTGAAAAAACGGACAGCTGCAGCCTGGGCAGCCATAGCCATACAGGACGGCACCCCCTATGTGTAGGAAAGAACTGTAGTTGCAGGTTTAAATCGAAGGTAGACACGAAATGCTGGAGTAACTCAGCGGGACAGGCAGCTTCGCTGGAGAGAAGGAATGGGCGACGTTTCGGGTCGAGACCCTTCATATAAGTTCTAATGTAAATCAAATTAAACCTTTACCCAAAATGGAAATTTCAGTGGAAAATGTACCCAAGTCTGATTCAAAAGTAGCTATAGTTTAGTTTATTGTCATGTGTACGGAGGTACAGTGAAAAGCTTTTGTTGCATGCTACAAATAACCTCATTACACAGGATCCCACCCACCCCCTGCACAAGTCCTTCCAACTTCTGCCATCAGGCCGCCGATATAAAGTCCCCCTATCCAAGAAAAACATCCACAAAAACTCATCCATACCCATTGCCATAAACAGCTTAAATAAAAAATGAACAAGGGACAAATTAACCCTGACGCACTGTTACTTTACACGTATCCACAACTTTTATCTTGTCTATTTTTATAGTTTCTAATCTTTATACTTGCTTTTAAGATCTATACACACTGTGTGTGCTCGCAGAAATCTGTGTTGTATGACTGCTTATCAGTACATTGTCCTGGTTGTATGTTGAGCCACGTCAAAGAAGATTTTCTGTCACGACAGACAATAAAGTTTTCTGAATCTGAATCTGAATGCTAACCAGTTAACCGAAAGACAATATATGATTACATTCGACCCATCCACATTGTACAGATACATGATAATGGGAATAACGTGAATAACATTAGTACAAGATAAAGTCTGATTAAAGATAGTCCGAGGGTCTCCAATGAGGTAGATAGTAGTTTAGGACTGCACTCTAGTTGTTGATAGAATGGTTCATTTGCTTGATAACTGGGAGGAAACAGTCCCAGAATCTGGTGGTGTGCATTTTCACACTTCTATAGCTCTTGCCTGGAGTGAGATTCATCCTTCATTACACTGGTGGCTTTATCGAGGCAGCATGAGGAAGTAAATTAAGTCAATAGTAAGGGGGGTTGGTTTGTGTGATGGTCTGGGTGGCGTCCACAATTCTCTGCAGCTTCTTGAGGACTTGGATGGAGGTGTTCCCAAACCATGCTGTGTTGCATTCCGATAAAATGTTTCCGACAGCACATCTGTAGAGGTTGGTGAGAGTTGTTGGGGACATGCTGAACTTCCTAAGACTCTCAGACAGTGGTTTGCTTTCTTGGCCATTACTTTGATACAAATTGCGGGTGATATTTACTCCTAGGAATTTGAAGCTTTCAACCATATCTACTTATGCGCCATCAATCCACTTTGCTTCCTGACGTCGATCACTATCGCCTTTGTCTTGCTGACATTGAGAGAAAGGTTGGTGTCTTGACACCAGGTCACAAGGTTCACAAACTCCTTCCTGTACTCCTATTGTCATTACTTGATATCCAGTCCACAACGGTGGTGTCGCCTGCAAATTTGTAAATAAAATTGGATTTGTAACTTGGCTGCACAGTCGTGGGTGTACAAGGAGTAAAGAAGGGGGCAGATAATGCATCCATGCAGAGCACCAGTGTGGAGGATTAACCTAGAGGATGGTTTGTCCCCTATCCTCACCGATTGGGGAATGTTGGTAAGGAAGTCAAGGATCCAGTTGCAGAGATAATGCTGACTCCAACTTCCATGAGCTTGTTGATAAGCTTGGATGACATAATCATGTTAAAAGCAGAGCTGTAGTCAATAATTAAAAGTCTTACATAGATGTCTCTCTCATCCAGGTGTTCCAGGGATGAGCGTGGGGTCAGGGAGATACCATCAACTGTGGACATAGAAACATAGAAAATAGGTGCAGGAGTAGGCCATTCGGCCCTTCGAGCCTGCACTGCCATTCAATATGATCATGGCTGATCATCCAACTCAGTATCCTGTACCTGCCTTCTCTCCATACCCCCTGATCCCTTTAGCCACAAGGGCCACATCTAACTCCCTCTTAAATATAGCCAATGAACTGGCCTCAACTACCTTCTGTGGCAGAGAATTCCACAGATTCACCACTCTCTGTGTGAAAAATGTTTTTTCTCATCTCAGTTCTAGAAGACTTCCCCCTTATCCTTAATCTGTTGTGGCGGTAGGCAAACTGCAATGGGTCAAGGCTGCTTGGATAATGTGTTCCATTATTGGCCTCTCAAAGCATTTCCTGATAATGGATGTCAAGGCCACTGGACGGTAATTGTTAAGGCATGAGGTCTTGCTTTCCTTCGGCACCGTTATGATAGTGGTGATGAAACAAACTACAGAGCGGAGGTGCAGAACCTGGCGGACTGGTGCGCCAATAACAACTTGGCACTAAACACCTCCAAGACCAAGGAGCTGATTATTGACTTCAGGAGGTCCCATTCTGGAGAATACGCCCCAATCTCCATTTACGGGGAAAGTGTGGAGAGAGTGTCCAGCTTTAAGTTTCTGGGCACTCACATTTCAGAAGACCTCACATGGTCCACAAACACCGCCGCGCTGGTCAAGAAGGCACAGCAACGACTGTTCTTCCTGAGGACATTAAAAAAGACTGGTCTGCCCCAACAGCTGCTGACAACGTTCTACCGCTGCACCACAGAGAGCATACTAACGTATGGCATCTCTGTGTGGTATCTCAGCTGCACGGAGGCAGAGAGGAGAGCTCTTCAGCGCGTCGTCAACAGAGCGCAGCGGATCATCGGGACAGAGCTACCAGCCTTGGAGGGCATCTACCACACGCGGTGCCTCAGGAAGGCCCTCAGCATCCATAAGGACTCATCACACCCCTGCCACGGTCTGTTTCAACTACTTCCCTCCGGCAGACGTTACAAGGCCTTCTACGCCCGAACCTCTAGACTCAGGAACATTTTATCCCAAGAGCTATAGCGGCTCTGAACCGGCCCTAATGAGTGCCCCCCCACCCACCCACTTTGGACAGTCTCCCTCAGATGGTCACGTCAATCAATTCAGCTTGTTTATTTATGTATTGTATTTATTTACCTTTCTTGTACATCAGTGGAGCTGCACACTAAATCTCGTTGCACTGACGTGCAATGACAATAAAATATATATTATTATTATTATTGAAGCAAGTGGTAGTAGGGAAATATTAAAGATGTTCAAGAATACACCCAAAAGTTGGTCTGCGGAGCATCTAAGGACACGGCCAGGGACTCCGTCTGGATCAGTTGCTTCCGTGGGTTCACCCTCAGGAAGGCCGATCAAACTTCTGCAACAGTGACCCTGGGAAGATGAACCATTGAGTCTGAAGGGACGGATGCCATCTGCTCAAAGCGAAAATAGAAAACATTGTTCATCAGGTAGGGCTGCACTATCACCGGTGATGTTGCCTGACTACTCTGCAACCAGTTATAGTATTCGCACCTTGCCACATTTTGTGTATGGTCGAATGTTTGTCCGGTATTTATAGCTTTGGAAAGATCATAGCGGGCTTTCTTGTACTGCTCGAGATCATTCGACTTGTATGCAGCAGACTTGGCCTTCACCAGTGAATGTACTTCGTGGTTCCTCCATGGGTTCTGGTTGCTTGGAACACTCTGATTGTCTTTGTCGAATTTCCTCAGATCTTTACATTACATTTAAGTGTTGCTGGTGAGCAAATTACCATCCTGTTGACGTTCAATGGAGAGGAAAATGCCATTAAGCTAGGAGCTAGATAGTAGGGGGTTGGAGTGTGGAAATCTCAGTTGGATTGGTAGTGGGTGGATTAAGTAGTCACTGGGTGATTTATGTTATTTCCGACCTGATACAACTGTAACTGCCTGATTTCAATTTGGGTGGTTTTACAAAAGGTTGTTTGCCAATTTGTACACATAAGCCTCAAACCTTTCAGATACATGTTCGAACTAATGCAATAAAATCCCATCTCTGATATTTTACATTGCAATCTGTTCTGCATGATGGATCAAAGACCTAAAAAGGCACGCAGATCTTTTTATTTTAAACCAAGTAGCTTTTGTACATGAAGTTCTTTTTAAAACATGACCTCATGTACATTCACAGTAGCTACAATAACTGGAAAATATCAGCTTGCAGGCCTACTCTTTATGTTGGTGTCTTAAATCTTACAAGTATTTGAATGATTATGAACAAGGATAAATGTGGGAACACCAAGTCAGATCTTTGGTTCTATTTTGTTTAGTCAGAGCGGTTTACAAACTGCAATGCTGATGTTTCCAACATTTTTTGTATTTCAAATTTCCAACAACTACAGTGTTTTGTATTTCATAGTCTTAGAAATATTTTTTTTCCCCCACTCTCCTTTGCCCTCATTTTTCTCCTATTGGTATCAGCTCAAGATTGGCTGCAACGAGACTTGAAACCCTTTCAACCTGCACCACCACTATTTCTGGGATTCGGTTTCTCTTCATCATTCATGTATCACAGACATTCTGTTTGTTCACGATGTCCCTCTCTTTTTTTGCAACATAAAATGTTTGATTTCAAATGTTTCCTTGTTTTCTAATGCTCTATGTATTTAGAGTCCTAGACACATAAAGCTTGGAAACAGGCTGTTTCCACACCGGCCAACATGTCCCAGCAACACTAGTCCCACCTGCCTGCGTTTGGGCCATATCCCTCTAAACCTATCCTATCCATGTACCTGTCTAATTGAACGTTGCGGTAGTCCCTTCCTCAACTACCCTCTGGCAGCTCGTTCCATATACCCACCACCCTTTGTGTGAAAAATTACCCCTCAGATTCCTATTAAATATTTTCCCCTTCACCTTAAACCTATGTCCACTGGTCCCAGATGCTCCTACTCTGGGCAAGAGACTCTGTGCGTCTACCCAATCTATTCCTCTCATCCTCCTGCACTCAAGGGAATGGAGTCCATTAGAGCTCAACTTCTCCCTGTAGCTCAGACCTTCGAGTTCTGGCAACATCCTCGTAAATTTTCTTTGTACCCTTTCCAGCTCGACAACATCTTGCTTATAATGCGATGCCCAGAATTGAAGACAATATTCTAAATGCGGCCTCACCAACGTCTTAAATAACTGGAACATGACCTCCCAACTTCAAAACTCACTACTCTGAAGGCCAATGTGCCAAAAGCCATTTTGACCACGCTATCTACATGCAATTCTACCTTCAAGGAACTATGTACCTGCGCGCCTAGATCCCTCTGCTCTGTAAAGGGTCTGTCCCACTTACGTGTCCTTGGCACGCAAATTACGCAACCTCGTGGTCGCGTTGAGGTGCATGGGCATCGAATGACCGCGCGGGGTCGGTCCCACTTTGTAGCGAACAAAATCTTCGCGCGCCAACGGCCTGTCGTGGAACTGACGGCCAAAGTGGGACAGGCCCAAGACCCTGGCGCGACGCAACATCTTATCTCCAACAGCAGCAGAAGCAGGCAAACGATCGCCAAACTCGGCCTGCGGCTCACGGATCCGAATCCACCTCCACTTAGAAACATAGAAACATAGAAAATAGGTGCAGGAGTAGGCCATTCGGCCCTTCGAGCCTGCACTGCCATTCAATATGATCATGGCTGATCATCCAACTCAGTATCCTGTACCTGCCTTCTCTCCATACCCCCTGATCCCTTTATCCACAAGGGCCACATCTAACTCCCTCTTAAATATAGCCAATTAACTGGCCTCAACTACCTTCTGTGGCAGAGAATTCCACTTCTACTCCCAGAGCGGGGCTAAGAAAATTGAAGATGGACACAAAATGCTGGAGTAACTCAGCGGGACCGGCAGCATCTCTGGAGAGAAGCAATGGGTGACGTTTCGGGTCAAGACCCTTCTTTTCAGATTGAAGAAGAGTCTCGACCCGAAACATCACCCATTGCTTCTCTCCAGAGATGCTGCTGGCCCCGCTAAGTTACTCCAGCTTTGTGTCCTTCTTCAATTGACATCACGCGCTCCAGACGGCGGTGCGTACGCATGAAATCGCGCGGGACCGTCGCGGCTCAATGCGACCACGAGGTTGCGTAATTTGCGTGCCAAGGACACGTAAGTGGGACAGGCCCTTTATACTCCCCAGAGGCCTACCATTCACTGTGTAGGTCCAGCCCATGTTCGACTTCCCAAAACGCAACACCACACATTTCTCAGTATTAAATTCCATCAACCATTCTTCAGCCCACCTAGATAACTGATCAAGATCCTGCTGCAATTTTTCACAACCATCCTCACTATCTGCAAGACCTTCCACCTTTGCATTATCTGCAAACTTGCTGAACTTGCCATGTACGTTTTCATATTTTGAAAACTTGAGTAAAACCATTTTACTTAACTTTGCTAATGAATAAAATTAGGTCAACATTCAGAAATAGCTCCATCTCATTTTTAATTAAGATGTTGTAAAAAAACAAAACAAAATCTGGTCAAAATCAATTAAAATCCAGTAATATGTAAGGAAATATATCTTGAAGGGACAAAATATGTGGTCTTAAATGCTGTTGAATGTAAAACAGTGCACCATCAAAAATGTACTATAATTAGTTTCCAGTGTAATACTTAAGAAAATTGGAAATCAATTCCACTGGGTTTGTGAATATTTAATTTCATATAAAAATAATAGTTTGAATATTCCTGTAGATGGATCAGTTATATTGAAATGTTACATCTAATTTTCTGAGCATGTAGAACAAAACTTTTTACTGTACCTTACTAAATGACAATAATAAACATAAACCCAAGTACAGGTGCACAACCTTTTATCCGAAAGCCTTGGGACCAGACACTTTTCGTAATTCGGAATTTGTCGGCCTTCTGAATGGAAATTTTTTAGCGTAGATTTTAATGGCTGGCTCAGTGGTAGAGTGCTCGGCTCATATCCGCAAGGTCGCGAGTTTGCGCCTTGATCCCGGCAGTTCCTCGGTCGCGAGTTTGAGTCTTCAATGTAGTTTTTTCTTGCAGAATAAATGTCTGTATGAAATGCAGTGTGTTGAATGAATTCCTGAATTTGTAAATGTGACCGCAGCATTGAATCACCTCTCGCACTCATGTCACCCTAGCGGGGCTACATGCCCTTAGGCGACCTAAGGCGACATTTTCACACTCTTATATCTGTGTGCAGCAGAGGCGATGTGCGTTTGGCGCCAAACGTGAGCTTTGGCGTGCCATGTTTAGCGCCAAACGTGAGCTTTGGTGAGCTTTGGTGTGCAGACGACATCCTGGAAAAAATGTCAGGTTTCTTCCAGGTAGGCGATATACCTTCCTGGGCAATATACCCTCCACTTCTCTTTTATGAAGGGGATTTAGTTCCCCTTTCTTCCAGGACCGACCTTGCACACCATCAGCTTCTGCCCATACGGGGAGCGTGTTCCTCTGGAGTTGGAACGGGGCTGGGCTGGAGTTGCTGATCTGGGATCTCCGTGCTTGCAGTGGGCCTGGGGGTCGGTGTCCCGATGAGGGGGCGCAGCTCGGGCTGTGGGCGAACTGACACTTGTCGCCGTAGCGGCCCATCGGGGTGCGGCTTCTGGTGGTCCTGACGTCTCCGGGCAGTTTGCAGTTTTCCTCTGGAGTTGGAACGGGGCTGGGCTGCTGCTGGCTGTGGGTCTCTGGGATCTCCGTACTTGCAGTGGGCCTGGGGGTCGGTGTCCCGTTGGTCCTGACGTCTCCGGTGACTGGCACTGACCTGCTGGCATCGCCGACATGAAGACAGTGCAAAGCCCCCGCGTCGGTGCAATGGGCGGGGAGCTGAAGAGGGGAGGGAAGGGGTCACACACATGGCCGGGAAGCAGAGGGGTGTAGGTGGGGTGAAACTGAAGGGAGCGACAATCTGCTGCTGCCTGCCCGCTGAGTTAAAAAGTTCCCACGCAAGACTCACGATACACTGTGTATCGTGAGTCTACCGTGGGAACTTTTTAACTCAGCGGGCAGGCAGCAGCATATTGTCAATTATTAACCCTCCCGCGCAATATACCCTCACCTTCTCTTTTATGAATGGGGATTTAGTTCCCCTTTCTTCGAAGACCGACCGGAGGTTCCGCTGTCACCTCTGCGGGCCGCCCTCGGTGAACGTTTTCAAGGACCTTTCTTCAAGGACCGAAAAAATGTCCGCTATTCGGAGGTTTTCGTTATTTGGATCTTCGGATAAAAGGTTGTGCACCTGTATATGTAACTTTGCTTGAGTTAGTCATACAACATGGAAACAGGCCCTTCATCCCAACTTAGCCTGACATCGGTGGTGGGGAAGATGCTGGAGTCAAATATAAAAGATGAAATAGCGGCACATTTGGATAGCAGTAACAGGATCGGTCCAAGTCAGCATGGATTTACGAAGGGGAAATCATACTTGACTAATGTTCTGAAATTTTTTTGAGGATATTATTAGGAAAATGGATAAGGAAGAGCCAGTGGATGTGGTGTACCTGGACTCTCAGAAAGCATTTGTTAAGGTCCTACATAGGAGATTAGTGGGCAAAATTAGAGCACATGGTATTGGGGGTAGGGTACTGACATGGATTAAAAAATTGATTGGCAGACAGGAAACAAAGAGTAGGGATTAACAGGTCCCTTTCAGAATGGCAGGCAGTGACTAGTGGGGTACCGCAAGGCTCGGTGCTGGGACCGCAGCTATTTACAATATGCATTAATGGTTTAGATGAAGGGATTAAAAGTAACATTAGCAAATTTGCAGATGACACAAAGCTGAGTGGCAGTGTGAACTGTGAGGAGGATGTTATGAGGATACAGGGTGACTTGGACAGGTTGGGTGAGTGGGCAGATGCATGGCAGATGCAGTTTAATGTGGATAAATGTGAGGTTATTCACTTTGGTGGCAAAAACAGGAAAGCAGATTATTATCTGAATGGTGTCAAATTGGGAAAAGGGGAAGTACAACGAGACCTGGTGGTACTTGTTCATCAGTCACTGAAAGTAGGCAGCAGGTACAGCAGGCAATGAAGAAAGCGAATGGCATGTTGGCCTTCATAACAAGAGGATTTGAGTATAGGAGCAAAGAGGTCCTTCTGCAGTTGTATAGGGCCCTAGTGAAACCACATTGTGTGGTTTCCACTATTGTGTGCAGTTTTGGTCTCCAAATTTGAGGAAGGACATTCTTGCTATTGAGGGAGTGCAGCGTAGGTTCACAAGGTTAATTCCCGGGATGGCGGGACTGTCATATGTGAATAGAATGGAGCGGCTGGGCTTGTACACTCTGGAATTTATATGGATGAGAGGGGATTTTATTGAAACATGTAAGATTATTAAGGGTTTGGACATGCTAGTGGCAGGAAATATGTTCCCGATGTTGGGGGAGTCCAGAACCAGGGGCCACAGTTTAAGAATAAGGGGTAAGCCATTTAGAACGGAGATGAGGAAAAACTTTTTCACACCGAGGGTTGTGAATCTGTGGAATTCTCTGCCTCAGAAGGCAGTGGAGGCCAATTCTCTGGATGCTTTCAAGAGAGAGTCAGATAGAGCTCTTGAAAATAGCGGAGTCGGGAGATATGGGGAGAGGGCAGGAACGGGGCACTGATTGTGGATGATCAGCCATGATCACAATGAATGGCGGTGCTGGCTCGAAGGGTCAAATGGCCTACTCATGCACTTATTATCTATACACCAAGGTACCTCATCTACACTAACCCCGCAACCACAATTGGCCCATATCCCTCTGAACTGTTCCTATACATAAATAGTTTCATCTCCTCCCGACTGGACTACTGCAACTCACTTCTCCTTGGCATCAGCTCCACCTACATCAACCGACTCCAACTGGTCCAGAACGTAGCCGCCCGACTCATCACCCACACCAAATCCTGGCATCACATCACTCCAGTCCCAAACAACTTCATTGGCTTCCCATCTCCCACCGGATCACCAACAAAATCCTGGTCCTCACCTACAAAGCCCTCCACCATCTGGCCTCCCCATATCTCACTGACCTCCTCTCCCCCTACCAACCCTCACGGTCCCTCAGATCCACATCAGCCGGTCTCCTCTCCATCCACAAGTCCAACCTCCGCAGTTTTGAGGACAGAACCTTCTCCAGGGCAGCTCCCAGGCTCTGGAACTCCCTCCCCCAACTGATCCGCAATTCCGTGATCCTCACCATCTTCCAGTCCCGCCTCAAGACCCATCTCTTCACCTCTGCCTATCCTTAGCCCCACGTCCCCCTCCCTTTTCATCTGTGCTTGAATTGCCTCATATTGTGTTTTGAATTGAATTCTGTCTTTAATTTGTGTACTAGTCATGTCTACTATTTATTTCATTCCGCTTACATGTTTTTCCTCTACTTGCTAATTTTTTGTAAGGTGTCCTTGAGACTCTTGAAAGGCGCCCATAAATAAAATGTATTATTATTATCTCTATTCAGCTCAGGTTCTTAATGAAATGTACAGGCACAATTATTCCGTAGAACTCAATGTCGAGAATAGGTAGCCGTACTCTTGTGCACGTTTTACTATTCACAAAACCATCCCTATTGATACATTAAACACTCTATATTGTATCACAGTTCTCTGAAATTGTTAAGTAAATAGAATTAATTTTAAGGCAGTGTGCTACATGCTGACACTATTATTTATTTATATATATATATATATATATATATATAAAAATATATATATATAAATATTATATAAATATTATATATATATATAATAGTGTCAGCATGTAGCACACTGCTTTAAAATTAATTCTATTTATTTAACAATTTCAATATATATATATATATATATATATATATGCATTTAGCTTAACTACCCATTGTAAATGTCACGATAGTTTGTTTTCCTTTTATTTACTCTCTATTTATGCATTTGTTGGCCATCCTTTACTGAATTCAATGATCTTCTCAGATCTCAGATATACTTTGCTTACATTATAAACCTCTTGTAACCTAATACTATCTTTAACTTCCCTTGTTAGTCATGGTTGGACCACATTTCCTGTGAGGTTTTTATTCCTTAAGGGAACATAAAACCTTGTAACATTTTAATAGTTCAATTTATTAAATCTCAGAAAGACTAACCGCTTTTGTGGATTAAAAAATAATTTAATATTTTGACTTTGGTGTAGAATTATGACAGCAGTTCTCTAAAGGCGTTAGTAGGCCATCTGAAGATCAAAACCCGAAAAAAGACAATGCTCTAGAGGCCTGTTCTATATAGACAGCCCAATGTGGCCTGTGTCTGAAAATGTTCAACTATAGAAACTGTGCAATAAATCTACTTTAACTGTAGGGCACAAAAGCAGTCTCAGGAAGACTGCCCCTCATCCCCTTTGCATGTCTAAACTTAACCCAGATAATAGCACTAATATAACACCTACAAACAGGAACGTTTTTATTAAATTCTGCATCATTCTAATTTCAAGATGTTGCAAAATGAACCTCATTTTACAATTAATTTTCTTAAATTGAGGTCCAAGATGTTTAGTTGCTTTCAAGTTAAGTTTCAAAAATGTCTCCTGTCTTGGAAATAGTTTGTCATTTTTTTCAACTCAGAATTGTTACCAGTTGTTAAATCATGTATTCATAGTTCAACCTTTGAAAGCATTTGAATATTTAATTCTATTAATATTTATACATTTGTTGCATTTGAACAAATGTGCTCTGCATGTCATTGAACCCATGAGCCTGCTCAATCCTGATAGGTTCAATCGGTGATTTTTGGTCACTGCTGCGATATATGCAGAAAGAACACAATAATTTAAACGCAGTGATACTGTAGATTAGTTTTGATTCAGGGAAGTATATTCACACCAAATCTGAAAAATAAACCTTTTTTGTAACTCCTAAAAGTTTTCTAACTTTGAAACAAAGCAACAGTGAAAATGTGTATGCTCCTAGAGATGTCCAAAATTCAACCACACAGTGGGGTCCTTTGGAGAGGAAGCTGATGTTTGGAGTATTACATTTGAATGTTATTCTAAACACTGCTTTTAAGTTCAATATACAGATTTGTCCTGTTTGTCTGCTACTAGTTATATGCTCTATTTAAACTACTAGTAGCAGAGGCCTCAATTAAGAAAAACAGTTTGGGGACTACCAACAACCTTTGCTAACAATTGCATTTTTTTAAATCAGTGTCATATCTAATGAATGAAGAAGAGCCAGAAGATTAAAAAAGGAAAGAGACCGCTTTTCGGAGCTCCGCAACGCAACTTCTCCCGCCTGTGTCATGGGGTTGGAACGACCCGGAGCGGAGCCGTACATCGCCCGGCGCGGCTTTAATGGCCACGGGACATGCCAATGCCTGCCGGGGGCTCCCCATGGAGACATTAAGACCCAGAGCGGGGCCGTACATCACCCGGCGTGGCCTTAACGGCCGTGGGACTTACCATCGCCCACCTGGGGGCTTTAACATCGGGAGAAAAATGGAACACAGGGGAGAGAAAAGACTTTGCCTTCCATCACAGTGAGGAGGAGATTCACTGTGATGGATGTCTGTGTGAATTGAATTGTTTGTGTGTCTTATAGAAATTGTTTCTTTTTGTATGGCTGTAGAAACAGAGTTTTGTTTGAGCCTCATTGAGGTTCAAATGACAATGAATAAATATTGTATTGTATATTGTATTGTATGTCTGAAGTAGGGTCTCGACCCGAAACGTCACACATTCCTTCTCTCCAGAGATGCTGCCTGTCCCACTGAGTTACTCCAGCTTTTTGTGTCCATCTTAAGAGACAATATATAACTGGTTACAGTAAAACAAAAACATTGAACGAGATAATTGGAGAGAGAAACACACTCGCGGATTTTTGATAAAGAAATAAAAATATCACATGAAAGAATAGAGTACATATTGCCTAGAGGAATAGAGGATAAACAAACAATGACAAAATATTAGATGAAAGAAAGCAAAATAAATTAAAGATATGTATAAAAATAATGCATTTTTATAAATAGAGTTGACAATAATTCATCTGGTTATTAGTCAGTAATAAGCCACTATTCATGTTTTGGATTATAATCAGAATGTTTCACCAGGCAAAGTGACTATTGAATTCTGTGTTTGTTGTATAGAGTTTTATGGACTGAATACCATGATAAAAATTTAAAAAATGTCTGAATGATTATTTTCCAGATGCTGACCTGAGCAAACTCTGAGTTTTGTAAAGTTAACCTTAGCTCTTACAATCTATGCTTCTTAGACCATAATAAGACCATAAAATATAGGAACAGAATTAGGTCATTCGGCCCATCGTGTCAATGCGGCCGTTGATGATGGCTAATCTATCTTTCTCTCAACCCCATTCTCCTGCCTTCTCCCCGTAACCTTTGATGTCCTTACTAATCCAGAAACTATCAATCTCCGCTTTAAAAAATATCCAATGTCTTGGCTTCCACAGATTCACCACCCTCTGGCAAAATAAATTCCTCCTCATCTCCATTCTAAAGGTATCTCCTTTTATTCTGAGGCTGTGCCCTCTGGTCCTTGACTCTCACATTACTGGAAACATCCTTTCTACATCCACTCTAGGTCTTTCATTAACTGGTAGGTTTCACTGAGATCCTCCTCAATCTTCTAAATACCAGCGAGCGCAGGCCCAGAGCGGTCAAATGCTCCTCATATGTTCATACAATCATCCGCTGGATCAATCGCATAAATCTCTGGACCCTCTCCAACACCAGCACATCCTTCCTCAGATATGTGGTCCTTAAACTGCTCACAATATTACAATGTTGTCTCAGCAATACATCCTTGATTTTATATTCCAGTCGCCTCGAAATGAATGCTAGCATTATATTTGGCTTCCTTACCACTGACTCAACTTGCAAATGAACCTTTTGGGAATCTTAGAAACATAGGTGCAGGAGTAGGCCATTCGGCCCTTCGAGCCTGCACCGCCAGTCAATATGATCATGGCTGATCATCCAACTCAGTATCCTGTACCTGCCTTCTCTCCATACCCCCTGATACCTTTAGCCACAAGGGCCGCATCTAACTCCCTCTTAAATATAGCCAATGAACTGGCCTCAACTACCTTCTGTGGCAGAGAATTCCAGAGATTCTCCACTCTCTGTGTGAAAAATGTTTTTCTCATCTCGGTCCTAAAAGATTTCCCCCTTATCCTTAAACTGTGACCCCTTGTTCTGGACTTCCCCAACATTGGGAACAATCTTCCTGCATCTAGCCTGTCCAACCCCTTAAGAATTTTGTAAGTTTCTATAAGATCCCCCCTCAACCGTCTAAATTCTAGCGAGTACAAGCCGAGTCTATCCGGTCTTTCTTCATATGAAAGTCCTGCCATGCCAGGAATCAGTCTGGTGAACCTTCTCTGTACTCCCTCTATGTCTTTCCTCAGATTAGGAGTTCTCTATCCACATCAATACTGAACCCCCAATACCGTGTGCTTTAAGTTTGTATACTAAGCTCTAATCTTGCATCAGTGCTCACATTTCCCTTTGCACCTCTGATTTCTGAATCCTCTCCCCATTTAGAAAGTAGTCTATGTCTTTAATCCTTCTACTGAAGTGCATGGCCGTACACTTTGTTACGCTATATTCCATTTGCCACTTTCTCTGCTTTTTCTACACTACCTGCCCCTCCATCTATCTTTGCCTAATCTGCAAACTTGGCCACAAAAGACATCAATTCCATCATCCAGTTCATCAAAATATAATGTGAAATGTAGTGGACCCAACGTCTACCCCTGCAGAACGCACTAGTCACTGGCAGCCAACCTTTTTTTCTTGCTGTAAAGCAGGTTGTAAGCCTATCTAATATCTCATTTATTACCTATTTAGTTAATCCTGTATCATGCTGGTAAAATGAGCAATGGTTAAGGAGAATCCAGCTCTTAATTAAGTCTTTTGCATACTTTATGTTTATAAACTCAATACTTCAACTACAGTATCAAACATCTTTGTGTCGTGATGCAGCATGAAAAGGATAAAAAATTATCCTGTAGATTTCACTTATCCAAATGTAAAATAAGTTATCAAAAAATAAGGACATCCCACCCTTCTCCCTAATAGCTTTTCTAGCATCTGAATTTAAATATAGATGAGAATGAACACTAATGAAAGCATATTTCTGTCCCATTTGTATCTTCACTTACAAAGCTGACAGTAAATTTATTGCACTGCCTCCATCAAGCAAAATAATTATGTTACTGAAATAGTTAGATGCAGAACATATATCTGTTAGGAGCACTTAACTAGTCCTTTGCATCAATATTAACTTAGCTTCCAGAAAATGAATAATTTGTAAAAAGTCAAATGACCACCCTTTCCTATAATACCTATTAACAGTTGCTGAAAAGGGCACTATTGCAGAGTTTCTGCATTTAATTTACTGATCAAAGCTTGTACAGTCCTGTTTCTTCCACTGCTTTATCTTCCTCCTTGTACAACTTTAATTTCCTACTATAATTGTAAGCGAAAGCACATGATAAGGCAAGCCTCTCTTCAAATTAATCTACTCTTAAGAGATGGGGACATTTACAATTTCTATAACTGCAGGGCCGGGAAGCTGCTAAATATAACTGTGGGCAACATCTATAGAGTAAAGTAACAGGACATAATGGCTGTTATACAATTAATCAACGTGTGCCCTACCAATGTTTCAATGTATCAGAACTACTGCAAAATAACATCGAAATTATTAATCAGTTGTAATTATTTCTGAAGGATAAGTTTTAGAATTTCCAGTGTTTCAAATAATATTAGGAAAGTAATATGTGAGCAAAACAAAGGTACAGTAAATTACTGTCTAATCAATTATCCCTTCAGGAAAGTGTATATGCCCAGCATTAGTTTATATCAAGAATGGGCTAGGACTGAATTATCCAAGGACAAATGACGCCAACATTTACTGTCCAGGGTTCCACGTCCAGAATGTGCTTGGGCAAGTTATCAGAGATTGTCCAACTCACAACACTTCTCACAACATAGAACAGATACTTTTAAAACAGTTTAGATAATTGAGAGAAAAAAAAAAAAAAATCACAAGGATTTATTTGTTCATACCGACAGAAAATAATTTGATTCAGTTGTGGTTATAGAAGTATCTCTAGATCTGGGGTTCCTGGTGCAGCAGATTTGGAATAGTGAAAACCACTTGAAAATGTATCTAAGAGATAGCATAGAAATTCAGCTGTTCATTGGGCGATTCTGGTTGGAATTCGTAGCATAGAAACATAGAAAATAGGTGCAGGAGTAGGCCATTCAGCCCTTCGAGCCTGCACCGCCATTCAATATGGTCATGGCTGATCATCCAACTCAGTATCCTGTACCTGCCTTCTCTCCATACCCCCTGATCCCTTTAGCCACAAGGGCCACATCTAACTTATAGCCAATGAACTGGCCTCAACTACCTTCTGTGGCAGAGAATTCCAGAGATTCACCACTCTCTGTGTGAAAAATGTTTTCCTCATCTCGGTCCTAAAAGATTTCCCCCTTATCTTTAAACTGTGACCCCTTGTTCTGGACTTCCCCAACATCAGGAACAATCTTCCTGCATCTAGCCTGTCCAACTCCTTAAGAATTTTATGTTTCTATAAGATCCCCCCTCAATCTTCTAAATTCTAGCGAGTACAAGCCAAGTCTATCCAGCCTTTCTTCATATGAAAGTCCTGACATCCCAGGAATCAGTCTGGTGAACCTTCTCTGTACTCCCTCTATGGCAAGAATGTCTTTCCTCAGATTAGGAGACCAAAACTGTACGCAATACTCCAGGTGTGGTCTCACCAAGACCCTGTACAACTGCAATAGAACCTCCCTGCTCTTATACTCAAATCAGCAATGGGGAGGCACGATGGCGCAGCAGTGTAGTTGCTGCCTTCCAGCACCAGAGACCTGGTTTTGATCCTGACTACGGGTGCTTGTCTGTACAGAGTTTGTACATTCTCCCCGTGACCTGCATGGGTTTTCTTCAGGATCACCGGCGGTTTCCTCCCACACTCCAAAGACGTGCACATTTGTAGGTTAATTGGCTTGGTGTAATTATAAACTGTTGCTAGTGCGTGTAGGGTAGTGTTAGTGTGTGGGGATCGCTGCTCGGGGTGGACTTGGTGGACCGGCCTGTTTCCGCGCTGTATCTCAAAACTAACTGAAGATCACCCATATAAAAGACTCACTCATTTGACTCTGAGATAATATTTATCATTGATTAATTCTCCTGTACTTTTCAAGCATTCACCAAGGCATCATAGGAAAATGCAGCCATACAAGGTAGCATATTACACAAGCATGGGAAGAAAAGCTCAGAATTATACAAACTTTATTTGCTATGCCTTCATGTTGTAAACAGAACTGTAAACACCAGATGACTGGTGTCTATGGTGAAGATGTCGCTATTTAGAGCATACTGCACACCACTCTACACTGCGCACCTGTGGTCGAACAATGGAAAGACAAGTTTGCAGAGACTAAAGGTGGCATATAACGATGCCATGAGAACACTGCTAAGGAAACCTAGATGGTGTAGTGCTAGTAACATGTTTGTGGCTGCAGGGTCAGTACTTTAGAAGCTATCCTAAGAAATTACATGTATAAATTCATTTGCAGGATAAATGACTCTAAAAATGTAATTATTGTGACCTTGTCAAACATAAGGGTTAGCACTACACGCTACGAATCCCAGCTGGTATCGTTGTCTTGTTGTAGGACATTGATCATTCTTTTAATCTGGATTTTTAACTCATGTATTGTGTTTTTTTTAATATATATAATTTATGATGCTTTTATAAGCGATATACTAAGATTTTATATGTACCTTATGATATTTTTTAATATGCAATGCATTTTTTATGTAATGTTGCCCCTTGTCTGGACCTCGAGTCCGTAATAAAGTGTATTATTATTATTATTATGACAACTGACCAGTCGGTTAATCTACTGGTTCCACCTGGAACGATGTGCCAATGGCATACTGCTACTTTACTCACCACAGGAAAATGCAGTGCTACAAGTAGTAAATTGATCCATAAATTCTTAGCTCACCATTAGTAATCAACGCAATAATCATCCTCTTAAAAGAACACTACCCTGCTGAAACAAACTCCAGTCAAGGTGTAATGAAACCCTGCATAATGGATACCTCTCAATAGAATTCCATGCACGCCACACCTAGAAAATTCTAACAGAATAATGTACCCAATTACTTAACTCCACTCATGGCACATAGCTGACAACCACAAATAATTAATTTTTCAAAATAAATTGAAGCATAACGGCCACAAGGAGCAGATGATTAGTGGAGAATATTCTGCATAAACTCGCTTTCTTTGAAGGGTAGTTAGTAGAGCTCTTTCATTGTTAAAATATTTTAAATGAAGAGCAATTCAAATTTTTGCCTATTATTTCTTTTCTTTTAAAAAATAAAGTGCGATCTTAAATTTGAAAAATGATTATTAATACAATTATACACAAAATAATAAACACATTTCATCTAGCCAAGAAGTAAATTAATACACAAACATATATTGACAGTAAATACATAATAGAAATCTCAACTAAAATAAACTGGAATATTTAAATAAACTGCATTAAATCAAAGCAATTTCCTGGACAGATTGGCAATGCAGAGATGCAGTTATTACAATGTGAACATATTGGTACATTGTACATCAATTAGATAATTTAAAAGACAAAAATCCATATGTTTACATTTGCTATTTGTGGTATGATGAGTTGTTCCACACTATCAGAGTAAATCAGAGTTAATGGGCAACATCAATACAATTAATTGCTAGGAAAAAATACAGCAATTAATACATTGATGAAACATATGTAACAATGTTAAGAAGGTTTAACTTACCATATACAAGAAGAATGTATCTGAGAGGAATAAAACAAAGGGCTATTGTGGCAACTGCAAGGACAAAAACAGCCAACCAGCCCAGGAATGGGATTGTCCAATTGAAGGTGCTTAAAAGAAATGGAAAAAAATTGGTTACATGCAACAGTTGAATAATACTAAGATAATGTCTATAATGGCATAAGAATCAAGAACATTTCTAGGTAATTATGTGTATTGGTGAGGCCATACCAGTAATACTGTGTATTCAGAATACTGTGTTTCGACTCATTATTTAGGAAAGGATATTCTTGGGGGCAAGAAAGGATTGGGGGCAGCACAAAATAAATTTGGCTAATTTTTGGACTGAGGGTATACAAAGAATGGCTACAAATTGTAAAACTATATTATCCTGTGTTTTAGAAAAATAATATGTGATCCTGCGGAAACAAATTCTCAGGGGGCAGGGGAGATGGTTCCACTCGTGAGAGATTAATGTGTTTAAAATTATTTCAAATGGAGGTGCATGTGAACCTCTCATAAATGGTGAAGAGAAGGAACGTTAGTTAGACTAAAAAAGAGAAATATAAAATAATATTTATAAAATGATAATGTTTTTAGAACACGAGAAATAGAAGTGGGGGAAGCCATTTTGTTCCTCGTGTTTGTTTCACCATTCAATAAGATGATGGCTGACAAGTCACCTCACCACCACATTTCTGTAATAACCTCATATCCAATTATTCCCATAATATGTAGAAACAAATCTATTCCTTTTCAAAACAATTCCAAATCTAAATGAATCGGAAATCACATGTACAATTGTTTTCTCTTTGGGAAAGCAAGATTGATAGACAGACACTATTAATTATGTTATTAAAAGTATATTTATACTTTCTGTGATGAGTTTAATGGATAATTAATAGGCAAATACCTCATGAGAATCAGAGAGAGGTTAAGAGTGTGATTCTGTTTTCATTAAACTTACAGCAGGCCAGCACAACATACCCAGCAACTTCTGGAGATTCATTGTTAATCTGATATCTCTTTCTTGTCAAAAATCACTGGGAAATTTACACATTAAAATTTGTGTTGTATTTTTAGTAAAAATGTTACATTAATTTTTTTTTAAACTTGCATTGCCACCATTATCTAATTCATGTATGAATGTATTTAAATGCATCTATTATTTATGTCCTAATTATTTTTCTCATATAGCATTCTATTAATTTAAATTAGTTGTAACAGGAAATATTAGAAATAAATAATCAAGTGATCTCTGGATACTTTCAAGAGAGAGCTAGATAGGGCTCTTAAAGATAGCGGAGTCAGGGGATATGGGGAGAAGGCAAGAACGGGGTACTGATTGGGGATGATCAGCCATGATTACATTGAATGGCGGTGCTGGCTCGAAGGGCCGAATGGCCAACTCCTGCACCTATTGTCTATTAAGAAATTAATCTATTTTATTATGCACAGAAATTTAGAACCTTCTGAGGAATTGGTTTATTAAATAGAAGAATAAAGTACACATGCTATTTTTCCAGAAGGTATTCATCTAAAATATTAAATCTTTTGTTAGAATAGCTTCGGTATTGTGATCAACAATGCAGCAATTACTAATTTATTTTACATTTCTTTGTCTTTTTCCATATTTCAATTAAAAACATCATCTACCTCTAAACGGACAGATTCTACTTTCTATTTCAAAAGCCACATTTTACCAAAAGATTAATTATAGAAGAGAAAGTACAGTATATCCTTCTTGCAAAGGCTTGAGTGTAGAAAGGCGACTAATGACAGTAACAGTTCATTCATTATCTTGGACTGGTGACCTGTGCCAAAAAAGTAGCATTTCACACCTAGCTCGAAAGGAATACGAGGTCCATTGCAAAAACATAACGTGGCATCACTCACTTTTTTATTCTTTCATAAAAGGAAGCAACCTCATCCAGGCCATTTTGCACAGCTACCCCCACTTCTTGGATGGCAAACAACTTATCCATCAAAGTTTTCTTTTCATTTTCCTGAGAGAAAAAATATAATGTACTTTAGTTTATATAGATGAACAAATTTCACTGCACAAATATTTTTACTCAATCAATCAATCAATCAATCAACCAACCTTTATTGTCATCTTGCAAAGCAACAGTTGTACAGTGCAAAATGAGAAGACGTTTCCCAGGGAATACCGGAGCATCGCACATGAAACTTAAAACATTTCACACATAATAACAATAAAAATAATCCAGTCCCTGATGAAACAGTATAAATAGTTAAACGCAGGTAAAACAGCAACATTAAAATACAGTAAAAACAATCATTAAAATGTCCAGGGCAGCTGATTTGAGTGGCCAGTGCCAGAGTTATTAAAATGTCAGTGCAAAGCTGCAGAATCAGGTGACTGTGAGTACAGAGTGACTGTTTAGCAGCCTCACAGCCTGTGGCAGGAAGCTGTTTAGCAGTCTTGTAGTCCGGGCTTTGATGCTACGGTATCTCTTGCCGGATGGCAGGAGATCCAGGTGTATGTGGAGGGGGTGCAGTTTGTCCTTAGCTATTCTCAGAGCTTTTTTCAGACAGCGGCTCTGGAACAGTTCTTGTACCGAGGGTAGGGAGATGCCAATGATCCTCTTTTCTCCCCTCACTACCCTCTGCAGAGCGTTCCTGTCTGAGCAGTTGCAGTTGGAGTACCACGTGTTCATGCAGTACGTGAGTACAGACGTGAGTGCCCCTGTAGAAAGTCCTGAGGATGTTGGTGGGGAGTGAGGCCTGTTTGAGTTTCCTCAGGAAGTGCAGTCGCTGATGGGCCCGTTTGACAATCCCAGTGGTGTTCCTGGACCAGGTGAGACTGTCTGTAATTTGCACACCGAGGAACATTATGCTCTCCACTCTCTCCACTGTGGTGCCACTGATGTTGACGGGTGTGTGTTTTGGCTGCGCCCTCCTGAAGTCGACAATCATCTCCTTTGTTTTGTCGACATTTCATGCTAGATTGTTGTTGCCGCACCAGTCCACTAGTTGTTTTACTTCCTCCCTGTACATTGATTCGTCATCTCCGCTGATGAGTCCCACCACTGTTGTGTCATCCGCAAATGTTATGATCTTATTTTCCATGAATTTGGCAGCACAGTCATGTGTGAGCAGTGTGAACAACAGCGGGCTGAGCACACAGCCTTGAGGTAAGATCTCATGGTAAGATCTATAAGATCACCCGTCAGCCTCCTGTGCTCCAAGGAGTAAAGGATAAACCTGTCCCCGTAGCCCAGGCCCTTGGGTCCTGGCAATATCTTCCAAAATGTCCTCTTCACTATTTCCAGCTTAATGGCTTCACTATTGTAACAGGATGATCAAAATTGAACACAATACCCCAAGGGCGGACTCACCATTGCCTTGTATAACTGTAACATAACGTCCCAACTTCAATGCTCATTTCACTGACTGAAGAAGCCAATGTGTCAAAAACAGCCTTCACCAGCCTAACTACCTGCAATGCCACTTTCACTTAAGAGCAAGGCTGCTTTACCAAAGGGAGCTGAGAGCTTGAAGAAGGGTTTCGCCCCGAAACGTCACCTATTTCCTTCGCTCCATAGATGCTGCTGCATCCGCTGAGTTTCTCCAGCATTTTTGTGTACCTTGGAGCTGAGAGAATGCTCTGTTCTGTTTCACAGAGACATGGCTCACCTCCAGCTCTCCAGACTCAGCAGTCCAGCCTGGTTTCTCCATCCATCGCATGGACCACTGCCACCTGGGAAAGAGAGAGGAGTCTGCCTCATGGACAACTCTGCGTGGTGCTCAGACGCGGCAGTCCTATCCAACTCCTGTTCTCCACACCTGGAACATCTGGCTGTGAAGTGCCGTCCCTTCTACTTACCGAGGGAATTCACCTCCATCATCCTGACCGCGCTCTGCATCCCACCCCAGGCTGATGTCCATCTGGCACTGGGGGAGCTGCACGCCGTGGTCAACAAGCACCAGACGGCTTACCCCGAGGCATTTACACCATAGCAGGGGATTTCAACAAAGCCAACCTTAAGAAATCGCTCCCTAACTTTCACCAACAGGTTTCCTGCAGCACCAGAGGACCAATCACTCTCGAACACTACTACACAACCATCAAGGACGCCTATCGCTCTATTCCTCGCCCTCACTTCTGTAAATCTGACCATACTGCGGTGCTGCCCCCAGAGGTGAGGATTGTACAGAGCTGGTCAGTGGGGGGGGGGGGGGGGGGGGGGGTGCAGAGAAACAACTCCAGGACTGTTTGGAGTCTGCAGACTGGGCAATGTTCAGGGACTCGGCAACAGACCTGAATGAATACGCCACAGTCGCTACAGACTTCATAAAGAAATGTGTGGAGGACATTTAATACCACCATCTCTTCCAAGCTGGTTATCAAGCTCTCAGATCTGGGTCTCTGCGCATCCCTCTGCAATTGGATCCTCGACGTCCTCATTCACAGACCACAGTCTATCCATATTGGTGGAAATGTGTCATCCTCGATAACAATCAGCACGGGAGCACCTCAAGGCTGCGTGCTCAGCCTCCTGCTGTACTCACTCTATACTCATGACTGCGTAGCCGGACATAGTGCGAACTTCATCATCAAGTTCGCCGACGACATTACTGTTGTGGGACGTATCACTGATGGTAACGAGTCAGAGTATAGAAGTGAGATCGACCGATTGACCAAATGGTGCCAGCACAATAACCTGGCTCTCAACACCAGCAAAACCAAGGAACTGATTATGGACTTCGGAAGGGGTAGGATGGGGACTCACAGCTCTGTTTATATCAATGGTGGAAAGTGTCAAGAACTTCAAATTCCTGGCGTGCATATTTCCAAAGATCTCTCCTGGTCCCAGCACACTGATGCAATCATAAAGAAAGCACATCAGCACCTCTACTTCCTGAGAAGATTACGGAGAGTCGGTATGTCAAGGAGGACTCTCTCGAACTTCTACAGGTGCACAGTAGAGAGCATGCTGACCGGTTGCATCGTGGTTTGGTACGGCAACCTGAAAGTCCAGGAGCGGAAAAGGCTGCATAAAGTTGTAAACACTGCCCAGTCCATCATTGGATCTGACCTCCCTACCATCGAAAGGATCTATCGCAGTCGCTGCCTCAAAAAGGCTGCCAGTATCATCAAAGACCCACACCATCCTGGCCACACATTCATCTCCCCACTGCCTTCAGGTAGAAGGACACAGGAGCCTGAAATCTGCAACATCCAGTTTCAGGAATAGCTACTTCCCCACAGCCATCAGACTATTAAACACAACTTCAAACAAACTCTGAACTATAACAGCCTATTGCACTTTATCTGTTTATTTATGTGTATATATATATATATATATATTCTATGGTATATGGACACACTGATCTGATCTGTATTTATGCCTACAATATTCTGTTGTGCTGCAGCAAGCAAGAATTTCCATTGTCCTATCTGGGACACATGACAATACACTCTCTTGACTTGACTACTGTATACTTGTACTCCAAGATCTATCTACTCTAGAGGACTCCGCAGGCCCCTACTGTTCATTGTGAAGATCCTGCCCTAGTTTGAGTTCCCAAAATACCGCACACTTACCTAGACTAAGCTCCATTAATGGTTCTTCGGCGCACTTTCCCATTTGATCAAAATCATAGTAATTCCAGATCGCCACCTTCACTGTCTACAATACCACCCATTCTAGTCTCATTTGCAAACATGCCATATATTCTTATCCACATTGTTGATATAAACCACAAACAGCAATAGGCCCAGCACATGATCCCTGAGGGACACTAATCATAGAGGGATAGAGTGTGGAAACAGGCCCTTCGGCCAAACTCGCCCACAACGGCCAACAATGTCCCATCTGCCTGTGCTTGGTCCATATCCCTCCAAACCTGTCCTTTCCATGTACCTGTCTAACTGTTTCTTCAACTATGAGATAGTCCCAGCTTCAACTACCTCCTCTGGCAGATTGTTCCGTACACCCAGCATCCTTTATGTTAAAAATATAGTTACCCCTCGGTTTCCTAGTAAATCTTTTCCCCTTCACCTTGAACCTATGTCCTCTGGTCCTAGATTCCCCTAGTCTGGGCAAACGATTCTGTGCATCTACCCAATCTATTCCTCTCATGGGTTTTATCTACATTACTAAAAGTCTGATCTTGACCACTTCCTGTTGTTCTGTATATTGATTTTAGAAAAAACTGCCACTTACGGCTGTGATTTTTGGCCATCTTACTCAGAGCCCCCCTCCGCTGCGCAGGACAAGAGGAATTTTCCCATCGGTGAAAAATAAGAGAGTTATTAGTGTTTAAAAAATGTTGAGATTCTCTCTCCTGAAGGCCTCGCCCCTTCCGGAGGGACTATAAAACCTGGAAGTGTTGAGTGCCTCAGTCAGTGTCTGCAAGATGGGGGAGCAAGAGGGTCACGTCTCTCAGTCTGAGCTGTGAATAACACTGAACACATGTCTACTAAACTGTGAGTGGTTTTACTGACTTGTCAGTGTCCTTAATGTGGTTTGAAAATATTGTTTGGAAATGCTAAAGCTGTGTTGCCTTTGGTTTGGAAATGTTAAAGCTGTGTTGCCTTAGGTTTGGAAATGCTAAAGCTGTGTTGCCTTAGGTTTGGAAATGCTAAAGCTGTGTTGACTAATTAAAGTTGCCTTGCCTGATTAAAGTTGCCTTGCCTTCTATATAATTAAAAGTCTAATCTTGACCACTTCCTGTTTGCGCTTTACATTGATTTTAGAAAAAAACGCTACCACGTACGGCTGTGATTTTTGGCCATCTTACCCAGAATCCCCCTCCACTCATCAGGTGCCGAGGACCTTTCCCATCGATGCAAAATAAAAGTGTTATTAGTGTTTAAACAATGTTGAGATTCTCTCTCCTGTCAATCACGCCATGAAGGCCACACCCCTTCTGGTGGGAGGGGGAGAGGGACTATAAAACCCAGAAGTGTGGGCATGGCTCAGTCTCTGCAAGATGGAGGAGGGAGAGGTCACGACGCGCTGTCTTTAGTGGCCTTGCACCCTGCTTGAAATGGTATGAAACTGCACTTGAATTTGGTGGCCTTGCACCCTGCTTAAGGTGGTAAGAAACTGCACTTGAATTTGGTGGCCTTGCACCCGGCTTGAAATGGAATTTCAAGGAATAGCCGTGAGTCAACTGCCAGCCCACCATCCCCCTGCGCTCCACGGAATAGAGACCCAGCCTGCTCAACCTGTCCCCATAGCTCACACCTTCTGGTGCTGGCAACATTCTCGTAAACCTTTTCTGAACCCTTTCAAGCTTGGCAATATCTTTGCCCAGAACTGAATACAATATTCTAAATGCGGTCTCACCAATGTCTTATACAACTGCAACATGACCTCCCAACTTCTATACGCAATACTCTAACTGATGGCCAAAGTGCCAAAAGCCTTTCTGACCACCTTATAATTATGACCAATTATAAAAGGACTGGACAAGCTAGATGCAGGAAAAAATTTCTCAATGTTGGGCGAGTCCAGAACCAGGGACCAAGCTCTTGGTTACTTTTTCAAAAAACTCAATTTCTTAACATGATCTCCCAAGCAAAAACATGCTATCTCTAATCAACCACTGTCTTTCCAAATGCATGTATATCTTATCCCTCAAAACCTCTCTGATAACTTTCCTCTCACAGATGTTAAGCTTATGGTTTTTGTCATTCCCAGGTTGTTCTTTGCAAACCTATTTAAATAGAGGCACAACATTAGGCAAACCTATTTAAATAGAGGCACAACCCCAGTTTTCAAGCTCCTTACCCATGTCAAATAATAATTTATATACTCTGCCAGGACTCTTGCAATTTCTTCTCTAGCTTCCCCACGACGTCCTTGGATATATCCGATCAGGTCGAGAGATCTATGTGGCTTCCGACATCTTAGGACATGCAGCACCTACGTATTTTTTAATATTGACGGTCCTCAAGACATTCCCATATACTTTCCCAAGTTCCCTAATCATAAAGTATTTTTCCAAGGAATAAATAGAGGAGAAAGATTCAATGAGTAGCTTGCCCATGTCCTGTGGCTACAAATATAGATGACTACATTGGTTTCTGAGAGACTTGCACATTTACAATATTAATTTCTGTGCAGACCACAAGCCAATATTTATCAGTGCGCTCCAATTTATTTCATAGGATTACAAGGATATGGTTGTGTCAAGGTGTAAATTTGTTCCAACCGTTGGTTGACATTAGTGACCATGATAACATGTGAAAAACCCAAGTAAATGTAACTGTTTGCAACTTGATGCACATTAAAATTGATTATCACAAACAATTTAGCGAATATAATCAAGAATCTTTTTCAACCAGGTAATTCCTTTCCCCCCCCCTCTCTTGTCAAGCAGAAGATACAAAAGCTAGATGGCAAATGCCACCAGACCCAGGAATAGATTTCTCCCCTTTTATCAGAGTACTGAAGTATTATCAGAGTACTGAGCAGTTCTCCTATAAGTTAGTGTGTAGACCTGATCTTGCAACCTACTTCATTGCGAACATTGGACTTTTTCTCTGTAGCTGTAATGCTACAATGCAGGTATTTTTCTTTTTGCACTGCCTGTTGTACATATGCACGGGGTTGCCAGTATAGTATGATTTGATTTAACTGGAGAGAATGCAAAAAAACGCTTTTCACTGTATCTTGATACATGTGTCAATAATAAACAAATAACAAGAGCAAAATGAAGAGAGTCTGAAAAGGGTTTCGGCCCGAAACGTCGCCTATTTCCTTCGCTCCATAGATGCTGCTGCACCCGCTGAGTTTCCCCAGCAATTTTGTGTACCTTCGATATTCCAACATCTGCAGTTCCCTTTTGAACACAGAGTCTGAAAAGTAATAGGTTACCATGATTTATCAAAATGGTGTGATGTTATTAATCCTCCCTTTACTTATTGATATGAGGAGAGCAACTCTAAAAGAAATATTGTCAGTAGCTGTTAAACTCGTTCTGTATGTTATTGTTATAAAATTCCTGCAAAAATATTTGCACTATAACATTCCACAGTCCATAACAAGGAAAAATGTTTTTTTTTAAACTGCAAAGCAGATTATTGGCGATTAGACTTATTATTCTCCCTACCATTGTTTGTAGTGCGGTAAAAAGCTATTAAAATTTCAAGGTTCTTAACCCTGTGCTCTTACTAATCTTTTTTCATTGAAAAAAAACAGACTGCTGTTTGAAAATGTAATTAATGTGGTATTAAATCGTGCAATCTCGAGCAAAAGAAAAGTCAAAGATCGGAAAGGACATTCAGGTCTTCAAACACTATGCCTCAAATATTCCATTATATTTTTATGAATGTGCTTAATGCTTTTCACCATACCATGCAGATATTTCAAGATATTTCTCTGAGCAACAAATTTCCAACAATATCTGTTTTAAATACAATTTTCACGAATTTGTACCCTCTGCTTCTAATTTTCTGGTTTAATGTGTTCTTAATATGCTAAAAAAATTGATCCGCCCCATTTTTTGCCCTGAAGTCGTTCAGAGAAGAAACTGGAAACCTAGGACCTGCTTAAATTTATGTAAATTTTACCAGCATGTTTCCAAAGAAATTGTACATACCTAACACCATAAAAGATAAAGGAATGAAAGGCTATTTAGTCTCTGGTGCCTGTTTCGCAATTTGAAAAGATCATGGCTGATCTTTTATCTCACTAGCAATTTCCTGTATTAAATGCTGTATCCATATCCTTTTTTTATCAATCTTGATGTTGAATGTTCTTGGAGACTACAGAATATCTTTTCCCTCTTGTAAAAATAATTCTAAAGATTCACTACCCTGTGGATGAAGACATTGCTTTGCAACTAAGTTTTGAACAGCATCCCCTTATTTTGAGAATGTGACCACTGTTTCACTAACTTCCTTTGATACACGTAATACATTTCCTCAGGTAGGGAGGCAAGACCTGTACAGGTGTGGTCTCACCAGGGCTTTGTATAGTTGCTGTAAAGTGACAATATTTTTGCATTCAATTCCTATCGCATTTCTTTTTTGCTCATTCGATCTGCAAATGATTTTCAGTGATTGCTGCAGACATAATCAGTTCCCTCTGAGAATCAATAATTGTAAATCTCTCACCATTTCAAAATACTATTTATTTCTACCAAAGCATATTAATTCACTTTTTGCTGTACTATATTCCATCTGCATGATCTAGGCCATTCACTTTAGACCGTTTAAATATTCTTGAAGCTTCTGCATCCGCCTCACAATTCACACTCATCCACCACCACAAGGACCTTTTGCAAAGCCTCTCATGAAAACAGGTAGGTGGATAAAAATGCTGGAGAAACTCAGAGGGTGAGGCAGCATCTATGGAGCGAAGGAATAGGTGACGTTTCAGGGCGAGACCCTTCTTTGATTTTTCCAGCATCTGCAGTTCCTTCTTAAACATGAAAACAGGTATGTGATTTCAGTATTTGGCAAACTTGCCTGGTTTGCTATCAGCCCTCGTCCAATGTGGCTGTGTTCTTATAATGTTTCCACATGAATTCCAGTAAGCTTGAGAAATCCACTTGTACGGAGTTAGTTAAAATTCCAGATTCTTATAATATATCACATTTAATTAGTGAATACTAAATTCTCTTTTGAGTATATTATAGACAATAGGTGCAGGAGTAGGCCATTCGGCCCTTCGAGCCAGCACCGCCATTCGATGTGATCATGGCTGATCATCCCCAATCAGTACCCCATTCCTGCTTTCTCCCCATATCCCCTGACTCCGCTATTTTTAAGAGCCCTATCTAGCTCTCTCTTGAAAGCATCCAGAGAACCTGCCTCCAACAGAGAATTCCACAAACTCACCACTCCCTGTGAGAAAAAGTGTTTCCTCGTCTCCGTTCTAAATGGCTTACTCCTTATTCTTAAACTGTGGCCCCTGGTTCTGGACTCCCCCAACATCGGGAACATGTTCTAGCGTGTCCAAGCCCTTAACAATCGTATATGTTTCAATGAGATACCCTCTCATCCTTCTAAACTCCAGAGTGTACAAGCCCAGCTGCTCCATTCTCTCAGCATATGACAGTCCTGCCTTATTATTGCTTGCTTGCCCATTTATTTAGGTTAATAGTAAACGTCAAATGGGCTGACATTAGACTTCTGCTGGACTTTCACCTTTGGCACATTTAACCCCCAACCTCTTCACAAGAGTTAAAATTGCCCCTTTGATTGCAGTTTCAGCTGTATATTTTCTGATCGATTTAATACCAATGTTAAAATATTTATTTCAAATGAATTATGATCACAGCTCAAAATATCACTGTACTAATATTCCCACTTTAGTTCCAAACCCCTCTCTGCTAATACAATATCACTCAGTATATAATTTAGAGATACAAATATTCACCAATATCAACTTTCAACATCAAAATTAAATGGCTATTCATGGCTCACCATTCCCACAACACTCTATCCATAAATGCAAAACTAACCATAATCTTTTACAAATCTTTGCATATACTACCTTTTTTTGGCTAATTTTTAGTGTTTCTGTGAATTTACCAAATTCCCATTTACTCTAGGTTTTCAGAATATTTGCATGTATTTACAAGTTTGAATCTTTCATTACAATAGCTTAAGTTTATATGTGAGTAACTCTATATTAAGACTGAAAGGAAAACCACAAAAACAGCAACGTGATGTATTGCTTAGGAAATAATTGCCTGGGCATTCATCCCTGGTCAGGAGAACAGAGAGTTCCACATGGTCAAGACAAGCCATTGTGCTCTGCCTCTGAAATTATTTCACTAAAATCAATGGAACAAATGTTAGAGGCACAATGCAACATGCTGACGTCACCTACAGCACATTTAGCACTACCAACGGAGAATGTGTTTCTAGGCAAATGCATAGTGAAATTTCTCTTCTCGGGATGAAAGGAGAACTGCATAATTAATGACCTCCTAATGAAATCAAGGAAAAACACTGCTTTGAAATGTTGGATCTCAAAGAATTTGATTTTGTTACGAAGACTGTAATTCTCATGTTTTCATAAATAGAGGAATTTCACCCTATGATGTGACTTGTAACACTTAACATCATTAATTATTGATTAAACAATTTACTTTGCTGCAGTTATACACATTGACAATTACTGAAATTACAAAAGTAATGTCACTTCAACTGAAAATGCAAATAAATAATGCATCTCCTGTTACTGTTTTAACATGTAATAAGACCTTTGGTCTCTGTAAGGAAGTAAAATCATTTGTCATGTGCATGAATGTTGTTGTAATATAGGCTAAATGCAAAGTATTAAGATCCTAGTAATTCAAATATTTTCTGTGAACTTGGAAGGTTACAACTATTGCCTTGATCTTGTCTGCCACCATTTAGATCTTACAGGAAAAAAGACACTTGATCTGTGGATATAAGTATACAAATGCAAACATTTGTAAGCTCTGTTGCTTATTTTCACCTTTCATAATTTTTGTTCATGGATCTTTGAGAAAAGCCTCAAACTGACATTGTTCAAAGATAAATAGGCAACAACACTCTGGGAATGTGAAGCTGTTTCTTCTTACAAATATATTAGAAGTACAAGACAAGTCTGCATTTTCTTTTGTGCATCTGCTTTGAATTAGGTTTGTGTGAAGTTATTCAAAAATTCAGCAAAGGACTGAAGAAATTTGTTGAGATTTTCTGCTCAAGCCATAGACAAAATAGTACAGGAAGGAGGAGGCGGTCAAAGGGATCAGAGTTCGACTTAACCTAAACCAATTCCACATGCCTCACGAACCATTAGCTGTTTTCTATTTCCTGTGTTGAAATCTTAAGGAAAAATAACCAAGGCAATGAAGAGCTTTGTTTTTTTTTTTTCTTCCACCAGCTGCTGTGTTAGCAAATAGAATTGATAAGACAGCTTTGAATAACTGTGGCCCTCACTAATGCAGTTTGAAGCTTAACTTGTACTTCCCTTCTGTTGCAAGATGGAATCAATTCTAACATTTTTTTTGGCTACAATAGAATGTTTCTGGAAATAATCACCCACTTAATGCAGAAAAGAGAACATTTTTCAATTAACTAAATGACTTGACATTTCCATGTCTATATTTTCCTTCATTCACACATTTTAGTATTTAAAGTGACAACATCTTGCTTTGTTCATAATTACTTAAATTGCTGGTTGAAAAACTAATTAAGCAAAAGTTTATATGACAATCAGTAATTTACTTAAATAATTTAAAGGACAGCAATTTCTGGCCATCCCTAATCTTCATTGAGAAGATGGTGATGACAATCTTCTTAAAATGTAATAGTCCTTTTCATGAGGTCCTCCCACAATGTTCTTTTAGGAACTAGAGTTTCAATGCTAGATGTGCCACTGCTATAATGTAGTGGTTAAACAGGCGAGGTAAGGAGGGACATCGGGGGGGGCGCACAATTTCTTCTTGAAGATCTTCATTAATTTTTCCAAATTCCCTAGTCCTGTTTATCTCAATTTCCTTGCCAGAAGAGCCTGGATAAAACAGATTGGATTTTAAGACAGACTGATAGTTTACATGATGTGATTACTATTAGTTGCAAGTTTTTTTTAAATTACAGATTATTACTTACATTAAATTTCACAGCTGTTGTAGCAAAACTTTGAATTTGTGTTTCTGGATTATAATGGGCCTTGGTAGGCCTCATCCCAATTACCGTGGAGGAAGGAACTGGTTTATACTGAAGATAGACAAAAAATGCTGGAGTAACTCAGCAGGTCAGGCAGCATCTCTGGAGAAAAGGAATAGGTGACGTTTCGGATCTAGATACTCAGAAATACTGTGTACAATTCTGTATGTAAAACAGATCATTGGCCATTGAAGGAATGTGGCAAAGGTTCACACACTGGCTCCTAAGATAACAAGATGTTAAGACCTATACATTATAAGTATCTACTAGTAACCTCACCTTATGGAGATTACACTGTACCAAACTATATTTCGAAGACTATTTACTCCACTAACGTTGTTTCTTTTCTGAATAGTTTAGCTGTCACTAATCACTATTATGAGTGGTGGGACCCCTCCTAACAAAGGAGGAGATACTGCCAGCGAACAAACCAGTTTAAACCTAGTTCTATTTTTAAATGAAACATCTAATTTTGAAGGATAATTTCTACCTAGGTTATAATTTACAAAGGGTTCCCAAAACACAAGTACAATAATTTAGTTTAGTTCAGAGATACAGCATGTAAACAGGCCCTTCGGCCCACCATGCTGATCATTGTTTACCTGTTCACATTAAATCTATTTTATCCCATTTTCTCATTCACTCCTTACTCGCCAGGGAGCAATTTACAGAGGCCAATTAGCCCACAAATCCGCATGTCTTTGGGATGTGGGAGGAAACCCACACAGTCACGGAGAGAATGTGAAAACTCCACGCAGACAGCACCCAAGGTCAGGATCAAACCCGTTCCCTGGCGCTGTGAGGCAGCAGCTCTACCAGCTGCACCACTGTTCCGTTCCCATGGTTATTTGGCACCATCGCTTGCTGAATTAATTACTGTCAGCCAATTCATGTTTTCACGTGAAGTAGCCAGCCATCACTGGGTTTCTGCAGGTTTGTAGGTTAATTGGCCTCTGTAAATTGCCTCTCGTGTATAAGGAATGATTGAGAAAAATCCGTTGACAAATTCCATGACTGTTTTGAGAGTGTTAATCCAACATGCAGCATATATTTTGCACTCCAATGAAGGGTAAAATTCAGTTCCTACACATTTATCGTTCTCAATCTTCTACCTTAGAAAGATTCTAAGGGGAGTAAGAAGCGACCGTGGCTGATAAGGGTAGTCAAGGACAGTATAAAATAAAGGAGAAGAAGTATAACATAGCAAAGATGAGCAGGAAGCCAGAGGATTGGACAACTTTTAAAGATCATCAGATGGCAGGGGCGGAAATCCCAGGGGGGACAGGAGGGACACGCCCCCCCCCCCCCCCCCCCCCCCCGTTTTGAGAGGTGGGGGACGATCCCCCCCACTTTTTGTAATCCGGATTTAAAAACCCGGTGAAATCTCCGCTTTCCGTGCGACAGTGGGGATGGGACTGATGATCGAGGGTGCCGATTGGACGAGAGAGACGTCGGTCAGCAGGCAATTGGGGGGGGGACCATGGTGATTCAGCGTGATGATTGGAGGAGGGAGGTGTCGGTCCGAGGCGGAAGTAGGGGGGTGGGACTGAGGATAGAGCAAGGTGATTGGAGGAGGGAGATGTCCGTGGAGCAAAGATCATAGAGCGGAGCTTGAATTGGCCCGTTCGTGGGGCTTTTCACCGCCCAGCCCGGCACAGCTGGGATCTTCCATCGCCCCGCGGTCAAATTGCTGCGTCGAGGCGATCGAGGATCCCGATGTTGAAGCCCCCGCCGGGGGATGGAAGGCCCCGTGAACGGGCCGACTCAAGCCCCACGATTCGCGGCGGACGAACCTGCTGTTGCTTGAGTTCGGAGTCGGTCACCAACCAAGTCAGCTCCCGATGTTACCATCCACAGCAAAGATACTAGACGGGGTCCACGGCCGAAGCCTCACATGTGTGCACGCATGCGCGAACGCGCGTGTGTGTGCGCGCGCGGCCGCCAAGAAATTGTGTCTCCCCCATGTTTTGACAGCGATTTCCGTGCCTGACAAAGGTAACTAAAAATGCAATACGGGGACAAAAGATGAAGTATGAAGGTAAGCTAATCAAGAATATAAAGGATAGTAAAAGCTTCTTTAGGTATGTGAAGAGGAAAAAATTAGTTAAGACAAATGTGGGTCCCTTGAAGACAGAAATAGATGAATGTATTGTGGGGAACAAGGAAATGGCAGACGAGTTGAACAGGTACTTTGGTTCTGTCTTCAATAAGGGAGATATAAACAATCTCCCAGCTGTACTCTGGGATAGAGGACCTAGGATGATGGAGGAACTGAAGGTAATTCACATTAGTAAGGAAATGGTGTTGGGTGGACTGATGGGACTGAAGGCTGATAAATCCCCAGGGCCTGATGGCCTGCCTCCCATGGTTCTCAAGGAGGTGGCTCTAGAAATTGTGGATGCATTGGTGATCATTTTCCAATGTTCAATTGATTATGGATCAGTTCCTGTAGATCGGAGGGTAGCTAATGTTATCCCACTTTTCAAGAAAGGAGGGAGAGAGAAAGCAGGGAATTATAGAGCAGTTAACCTGACATCAGTGGTGGGGAAGATGCTGGAGTCGATTATCAAAAGTAATAGCAGTGCATTTGGATAGCAGTAACTGGATTGGTCCAAGTCAGCATGGATTTACGAAGGGGAAAATCATGCTTGACAAATCTTCTGGGATTTTTTCAGGATGTGACAAGTAAAATGGACTAGGGAGAGCCAGTGGATGTAATGTACCTGGACTTTCAGAATGCCTTTGATAAGATTAGTGGGCAAAATTAGAGCACATGGTATTGCAGATGACACAAAGCTGGGTGGCAGTGTGAACTGTGAGGAGGATGCTATGAGAATGCAGGGTAACTTGGATAGGTTGGGTGAATGGGCAGATGTATGGCAGATGCAGTTTAATGTGGATAAATGTGAGGTTATCCACTTTGGTAGCAAAAACAGGAAGGCAGATTATTATTTAAATGGTGTCAAGTTGGGAAAAGGGGAAGTATAACGGGATCTGGGGGTCATTGTTCATCAGTCTATGAAAGTGAGCATGCGGCTACAGGAGGCAGTGAAGAAAGCAAATGGCACGTTGTCCATCATAACAAGAGGAGTTGAGTATCGGAGCAAAGAGGTCCTTCTGCAGTTGTACAGGGCCCCAGCGAGACCACACCTGGAGTATTGTGTACAGTTTTGATCTCCGAATTTGAGGAAGGACATTCTTGCTATTGAGGGAGTGCAGCGTAGGTTCACAAGGTTAATTCCCGGGATGGCGGGACTGTCATATGCTGAGAGAATGGAGCGGCTGGGCTTGTATACTCTGGAATAGTATTCAATAGCGGATCTTATTGAAACATATAACATTATTAAGGGTTTGGACACATTCTGTCTAACCGCCCCCAGACCGTCAGACTGGGCCATCACCTGTCCACCCCCATCACACTCAGCACCGGCTCCCCACAGGGCTGTGTGTTGAGCCCCCTCCTCTACGCCCTCTACACCCACGATTGTGCCCCCGCCCACTCCACCAACACCATTGTCAAGTTTGCGGACGACACGACTGTGGTTGGACGTATCTCAGGAGGAGATGAGACAGCCTACAGGGAGGAAGTCCAAAGACTGGCAGCGTGGTGTTCAGACAACAACCTCATCCTAAATACCACAAAAACAAAGGAAATTATCATAGACTTCCGTAAGAACAGTGCAGCCCCCAAACCCCTATTCATCAATGGGGACTGTGTGGAAAGGGTCTCAGACTTCAGATTCCTGGGCACACAAATTACAGAGGATCTCTCCTGGACTACAAACACCACCACAGCAGTCAAGAAGGCCCAGCAGCGACTCTACTTTCTGAGGATCCTCAGGAAAAACAACCTGGAGGAGAAGCTGCTGGTGTCCTTCTACCGCTGCTCCATCGAGAGTGTGCTGGCGTACTGTATAACCACATGGTATGCCAGCTGCTCTGCAGCGGACAGGAGAGCCCTTCAAAGGGTCATCAACACCGCACAAAAAATCACTGGCTGCCCACTGCCCTCCCTGAAGGACATCTTCAGCTCTCGCTGCCTTGGCAGGGCAGCCAACATCCTGAAGGACCCTTCCCACCCTGGACACAACCTGTTCCACCTGCTGCCCTCTGGCAGACGGTACAGGTCTTTCAAAACTCGCACAAACAGACTCAGAGACAGCTTCTACCCCATAGCCATACGTGAACTTAACAATGCAAAATAAGAAATAACACTCACATTCATCTGAATGGTTCTACCTCAGCTGCTATTGTTATTTATCTGTAATTTTTTTTTATATGTATATATTTTTACCTTTTCTTATATATTTAAAATTGCTCTTGTGAATCTCACCGTGGGATTGACTTTTACATTTCGTTGTACCATGTGCAATGACAATAAAGAGATTCATTCATTCATCAGAGGCAGGAAACATGTTCCTGATGTTGGAGGTGTCCAGAACCAGGGGCCCCAGTTTATGAATAAGGGGTAAGCCATTTAGAACAGAGACGAGGAAACACTTTTTCGCACAGAGAGTTGTGAGTGTGTGGAAATCTCTGTTTATCAGAGGTCGGTTCTCTGGATACTTTCAAGAGAGAGCTAGATAGGGATCTTAAATATAGCGGAGTCAGAGGATATGGGGAGAAGGCAGGAACGGGGATACTGATTGTGGATGACCAGCCATGATCACATTGAATGGCGGTTCTGACTCAAAGGGCCGAATGGCCTTCTCCTGCACCTATTGTCTAATGTCTATTGATTCAAGGATTTTAAGGGCAAAATGTGCCTCAACCTAATGTGCTCAAAAACACTCTTCAATGTGAGAAATACAGACATTCTTGTCAATTTTTCTAACCATACTCAATTATTTGTTACTGTTTTGTTAAATAGAAGTATATGGACAGATGTTCTTCATGTATATTAAAAACAAAACTGGTTTGTATGCACACTTAACAAGTAATTTTTTTTCATTTCTATTTGGATGCTTTAATGGCACCTTTCACGCAATACATTGTCTATCAATCCTTTCGCAAAGCAGCTGTGCAATAACACATTTCATTACGAAATATGTTAGCCATCAATGCTAATTTTATGAGAAAAGTGAGGCGAGGTAGTTAAGTGAGCAGCAAAGAAGTATAATGCAAAAATCACTTACCTTGCACGGGGTATTTTCACAGCCTATTTCCTCATTTATTAATTGGCCAACTGTATTAGATTGCAAACTAAATGAAATCACAGATTCTCTCTCACATTGAAAAAACTTGAAGTTTATCACAGGTCGGTTAACAGACCGAATTCACGAAATGGTGAAATTAATCACCACTGTTTAATCACTGCGAGAAGAGAACCTGTACTGCATCCAATTAGCTGATTTCCCAATGATGGGCAAGTGCATACTTGTATTAACAAGCCACTCCATACCTCTTCAAAGAATCATGCTATTTCCACTTAACACACAATCTGGAAACTTAACTTCAAGTGAATGAAGATAAATTCACACCTTAATTAGTAACACGATTAGTTATCTCACTTTGGTAATTGTTTTGTATTTTAAATCACAGAAATACACATGGTTCAGCTCTTGCAAATTCATGAATAAGAAAAGAATGTCAGTCAGTTAGTTAGTAACTGTGTACATCTCTACATTATTTGGGGTTTATTTTTTAAGGTTGTAGCATTATTTTAGCATTAAACTAAAGTACCATTACACATTTTTTTAAACTACAAAAATACTCTATTTCACCAACTGTTATTTCTAATTTGGATTGGACCAGGATTTGAAAACTTTGTGCAAAGTATGACTGAAGTTCACAGAGATGCTGCAAAGTTAAAATGTGCAAGTGAACATTAAGCCTATCGAGACAATGCCTGCCTTTATAGATACATCGATTCTGTTCCGTTTCCTGTTGCAATAACTATTCACAAGTTATTTTCCCTCAGCTCCCTATCCATTCCCTTGTGTAAGCTCCAATTGATTCCATTTACATGTGGCCAGGAGTTCCAGATCATTGGTAAAAAAAGTTAATTTTTGTATCTCCAATTTCAGCAATCTATTTAAATGATTCAAACATTATAATGTCTGTGATCCAATTGTGACTGCAGCTTTAGTTAGTGCTTAAATGGTAACATCAGCAGTCAGATTTTGAACAAGTTGAAGATGTAATTCTGCACTTTCTCACACAACTAAAATTAAAAGGGCAACTCTCCCTGGAACCAAAACACTCAGCCCCATTTAGATGGATTGGTTTCCCCTTCTGCAGTGGGTTGTTGGATTGCAATCGGTTGTTGGGTTGTCAAGCCTGGCAGGATATTCACGTGTTTATGCCAGAGATCCCATTTACACCTGTTTTCGGATAAGGTTGAACATGAGACCCGTCCGTGCCCCTGATACTTTGCCCAAGTATCCATTGTTTAGTGTGAGTTTACAGAAGGTGTTGGAGAATATTGCAGCTCAGATTGATGCCAGCCTCTCTGAACATACTAACATAGATGTATATCCAGTAACCACGCACTTGTGTCTGATTTAACATTGTTTGCAACTTTATTCCTCCACACTAGTAAAGGATAATACTGGTGGTTAATGGTACTCAACCATAGTGACTTATTGTGTGTTTCTTCACTGTGAATGTTGGTGGGCCTTTTGACAGTGGAGGATCATATCCAAAGTCTCAACCTGCATTCCCCAGGCTTTATACACATAGAGATCACTGGAGAATGATTAGGGTCAGATAAATCTTGCTGGTTTTGCTTCTTTTCCAAAGCCTGGGGACATTTAGCCTAACTACAACTGGATAGAGATCAATTAATGCAACAGAGATTTGATATATCAAACTTGGGATCTGACCCAGTCTCTGTAATTTGATTCCACATCTTGTAAAACATTCACCAGCTGCACCATCGGGGAGCTAAACATACATTTTTTTTAAATAATGATGAGATATCTTGTTTTCCAAAAATGAAATCTCAAGCACACATTTTTATATTTTGAATTTAATTCTAGTTATCAAAATCAAAGCAAAAAAACTCCTCTCTTATGTTGTATATTTTCTATGTTGCTGATCATATATTTGCAAATGGACCTCTGCATCTAAATAAAAATGCAGTTCTCTGGAGTGCAATATTTACCTGATTGCTCACGTAAAATGACTTTGGATAAACATATTTTCTTGGCAATAAAATGTAATGTTCAGAAGTAATGCCAGTGGGACCTTGAACTTTAATCAGGATTTCAAACAACAACTACACAGGTATTGTAGGTACACGATCAATAAAATGTTTGCATCATGCTTACAACAATTCTAATGTTTTGAAATGTTTCAGGGGCCTGGGCTTTGATGCCTATCAAATCTTATTGAGCAGGGCTAATAATGGGAAAAAAGCTCATACTTAAATTCTGGAAAAATGCGCCTACACCAACAATAAAAATGTGGATATCAAATATGTTTGAAACACTACATCTGGAAGAGATGAGATTCCTCTTAGCAGGCAAAGCAGACCATTTCCAAAAGACGTGGTCTACGTTTTTGGAACTATTACAAGCATAAGGTGCAATAGTAATCTAAAAAATAAATAAATAAATAACAGGTGCCAGGATCTGGCAACGGGGGGTAAAAAAACAAAACAACAAAAACAGACTTGGTTGGTAGTCCCCTTTCTGCGGAGTTTAATGTTATAATAGAGCGATTGTTTCTCCTTTCTTTTTCCTTCTTTTCTAGGGTCTACTTTCTTTCTTTACTTCCTTCTCTAACTTCTTTTCTAAGGGGCTTTCTTTTCTCAACACTCTCTTGCACCTTCACGACTATTACGCACTTTCTTTATTTCCTTTACTTCTATCTTTTTCTTAAAGCTCAAAAAATGAAGCGGTACAAAAAATGTATTAAGACATATGTGTTGTGTAGTATTGTAACTTACCGTACTTCTAATTTTAAAAAAAACAAAAAAACAAAAAAAAAAAATCTTATTGATAAGTTTGTTATGTTATAATGTCACAGAAGATGCCTCTCAGCCTGTTGAGTCCACATTGTTCATTAGTCCATCCCCTCTCAACCTCCTGTACCACTGCAACTTGTTCACTGTTCACAGAGGGCAGCGGAGGCCAAGTCACTGGATGGATTTAAGAGAGAGTTAGTTAGAGCTCTAGGGGCTGGTGGAATCAAGGGATATGGGGAGAAGGCAGGCACGGGTTATTGATTGGGGACGATCAGCCATGATCGCAATGAATGGTGGTGCTGGCTAGAAGGGCCAAATGGCCTCCTCCTGTACCTATTTTCTATGTTTCTATCTTTGTTAACTATTATTTCACAGAAATAAAAGTTATTTTCGCTTCATGCCTAAAAAACTGACTTTGACCACATAAATGATAGACATGTTGGAACACAATTAAATTTCTAAATTCTAATATTTACAGTTTTATTATTTTTATGCTCATGACCCAATCTTCTTTCAGCAAGAAATTATGAGCCCCAATTCAACCCCATATCATATTTCCAAATGAACTAATGCATATTCTTTGCAAGACGTCTCCCAGCAGCTGACCATGAAATGACAACTTCTGCCAGTCTATCACAGAATGAAATATACAGAATCAAAACTTTGAGAAATAGAAAGCATTGAAAAACAAAGTTAATCAAGTGAAGTGTTTTTTAATGTGAAAATACTGTGGAGAAAACTTGCTTTGCTTTACCCTACCCATTTTTTTTTTTAATAGATGCCTAAACTTGTCATGATTCACTTGTACGTGGCAACAATTAACTTCAAAAATAAAATAGAATTATTACACCAATAAAGAATGATTTTTTTTTGTGTCTTTTAAAGGAGAGACCAACGAGAATCTTTGTACTGAACTAAACAGGATGAGTTAAGAACTCCAGGGGGTGCAAAGAAGGGAGATAAGGTTGATTCCAATAAAAATCAACTCAGCAATTTACCTGCCTGAAAGCCACAAGGACAAGACTGTCACTGTCAAATAGTGTTACATAATAGGTGCTCCCTGATAGCACATACAACACAGACAATTTCAGAAACTCCCAAATACTTACACTGCTGCTAGAGCTTTCAATTGCAGGAACTTCTTCATCTAACTCTATACTTAATTTTGTGTTAACCATGACATTTACTTATCCCCATAATGTGAAATGAATGGAATACCATTAGCTTGGCAAATCAAAATGGGAAGAGTACATGATGAGTGTATAATAATTTACAAGGTGTGCAAGTAAAATAGAATTGAGTTTCAAATTCTAAATATAAACATAGTACAATGTTTCATAGATGGAAATTGATGGAGCTGTACAAATATGAACAAATAAAGGTTACTTTATCATTTGTTCATCTGCATCCTTCTCTCTTAAATCAAAACACCTGGAACAGCAATAATCAGCATTGGCTTATAACCAATAGTCGTCAGAATATTGTGTTATTTCCAAATTATCATGTTGTCAAAAGTATCCCATGATAGTCACTTTTCCATTGCTCATTTCACACACTGAATCTAATTTACATCTTTAATAATGAAGCTGGTCTCCGGTGATTTCATCCTGCAACATTTGTTGAATAGCCATGGGTTTACTTCTGCCAGTTGATCATTTCTAAGTCCATGATTATTAACTAGTTCTGCCCATGTGATATTATCATTATTTTTAATACTAAAATATCTTTTTTTTAAATAATGGCAGTTATCTCAGAATAACTTCATCCCTGTACATCAATATTTTTCCTCTGCATTCAATGCTCCCTTTTTTAAATTACATTAAAAGTTATGTTATCATATGGTCCTTATAATTAATCAATCACAAAATATTTTTTAGGTAACAAGAATCAATTAAATTTCTTAATATCAGTATTACAAGGACTTCAAATTATAGATGCATACTTAATTGGCTAACCCAACATTTGTTCTTGGTACATTTTCATATGTAATTATACCAAAATAAAAAGCACCATCAATAATGTACAGTCCTAACAGAGATATATTTGTAAAAGCTTGTTAAATATTTGAACATACATGACATGCTGCGCCCCTGACCTGGAATATCTGTTCATAAAATATAATCTCTTTTATCTACCAGGGGAATTCTCCTCTATCATCTTGTTGACTGTCTACACATCACAACAAGCCAATGCTAAAATAACACTGAAAATAAGACAAAAAATGCTGGAGTAACTGAGTGGGTCACGCAGCATCTCTGGAGAATGTGGACAGGTGATGTGTTGGGTCGAACCCTTCTTCACACACCAGCTACATGTTCAAGAGCCCTTTGTCCAGCCTGGATCAGTATACCCTCAGCTGGAACTGGCTTCATCAAGAATTGTGTTGATGGGTGTGTTCTGACAAAGTCAATCAGCGTCGATCCTAATCGGACATTTTGGGTGAACAGGGAGATTTCACTCTCTGCTAAAGTCCAAGACTTTCAAGAAGGATGCCACAGGGTGTGTAAAAAGGTCAAGTATGATCTCCGCAAGACTATCAGGGATGCCATGAGAGAATTCCAAAACAAATTTAAGGCTCAATTCAATCACGTGGATGTGTAGAAAGGAACTGCAGATGCTGGTTTAAACCAAAGATTGACACAAAATGCTGGAGTAACTCAGCAGGACAGGCAGCATCTCTGGAGAGAAGGAATGGGTGATGTTTTGGGGTCGAGACTCCTCTTCAGAGTCTGAAGTGGATGCCAGGTGACTGTGTGGCAGGACTTGAAATCAGGGGCAATCTCTGCCAACAATACATCTTCTACAGGATGAGCTCAATGCTTCTTACTCCCATTCTGAACAGGCAAACAAAGTTCCACCTATCGTGAAAGCCATGTCCGCCCATCCCCGCTGGCTCTGTCCAATACATTTTGATGCAGCGGACAGATCTGCTTTCATTGGGGTAAACTCTCAGAAAGTGGCTGGCCTGAATAGAGTCCCTAGATGGGTTCTCGAAACGTGCACTAATCAACTGGCCACGGTCTTCACTGACATCTTCGGCCTCTCAATTCAACAGTTTACTGTCCCATTTTCTTCAAGGAAATCTCCATCATTCCAGTCCCCAACAAAAATAAAGTGACCTGTCACAGTGCATACATTGAAACATAGAAACATAGAAAATAGGTGCAGGAATAGGCCATTCGGCCCTTCGAGCCTGCACCGCCATTCAATATGATCATGGCTGATCATCCAACTCAGTATCCTGTACCTGCCTTCTCTCCATACCCCCTTGATCCCTTTAGCCACAAGGGCCACATCTAACTCCCTCTTAAATATAGCCAATGAACTGGCCTCAACTACCTTCTGTGGCAGAGAATACCACAGATTCACCACTCTCTGTGTAAAAAATGATTTTCTCATCTCAGTCCTAAAAGACTTCCACCTTATCCTTAAACTGTGTTCTGGACTTCCCCAACATCGGGAATAATCTTCCTGCAACAAGCCTGTCCAACCCCTTAAGAATTTTGTAAGTTTCTATAAGAACCCCCCTCAATCTTCTAAATTCTAGCGAGTACAAGACGAGTCTATCCGGTCTTTCTTCATATGAAAGTCCTGACATCCCAGGAATCAGTCTGGTGAACCTTCTCTGTACTCCCTCAATGGCAAGAATGTCCGTCCTCAGGTTAGGAGACCAAAACTGCCCAGTAACTCCAATATCCACCGTAATAACGTGCTTTGAAAGCTTTGTAGTGGTCCATGTATGTACCTGTCTTCTGGACAATCTAGATCGGTTGCAATCTGCATACAGAATAGACACAAAAAGCTGGAGTAACTCAGCAGGACAGGCAGCATCTCTGGAGAGAAGGAATGGGTGACCTTACTTAGTCGAGACCCTTCATCAGAAGAATAGTTCTATGGAGAATGCCATCTCTCTTCCGCTACATTCGGCTCTAGATCTTCTTAAAAATATGAATACCTATTCATTGGCTACAACTCAGCCTTTAACACCAAAATACCAAATAAGATCATAACTATTTTTTTGGACCTTAGCCTCGGGGTTCCTCAAGGTTGTGTGTGCAGCCTATTCCACTGCTCCATGTGCACCTATAACCGTGTGACCAAGTATAATGTCAGCTTGAGGGAGTAGAGCAGGGGACTGAGCACACAACCCCATGGAGCAGCAAAATTGAGAGTAAGGCTGGAGGGCATGTTATAATCATTGAAGACTAAGATCTGCTCGTCAGAAAGTCCAGAAGGCAGTTGCCAAGAGGCCCCAGAGGCCACATCCAGGAATTTCGAGGTGAACATTGTATTGAAGGCTATATATGTCAATGGTAGTCTATGTAATTAATGATCTATTGATTTTTTTTGAGCTTCAACAATAAAAGGATGAATACAGTCGAAAGAATCATCAACATTTTAAGCAATATATTTAAATGCCTTTTAACTAGAATAAAAAACCTAGGTTGCAAATTATATTAGTGACTTGTACTATCCACAAAAATGTTTCAAAAATGGTTCCTACATTTGAACTGTCAAAATGCTATTTATTGGAATGCAAGTTAACTAATAAGATTCAGATTCAGATTCAATTTTAATTGTCATTGTCAGTGTACAGTACAGAGACAACGAAATGCATTTAGCATCTCCCTGGAAGAGCGACATAGCAAATGATTTAAATAAATAATAATAAGTGATAATAAGTGTCCGGGGGGTGGGGGGGTGATTGGCAGTCACCGAGGTACGTTGTTGAGTAGAGTGACAGCCGCCGGGAAGAAGCTGTTCCTGGACCTGCTGGTTCGGCAACGGAGAGACCTGTAGCGCCTCCCGGATGGTAGGAGGGTAAACAGTCCATGGTTGGGGTGAGAGCAGTCCTTGGCGATGCTGAGCGCCCTCCGCAGATAACGCTTGCTTTGGACAGACTCAATGGAGGGGAGCGAGGAACCGGTGATGCGTTGGGCAATTTTCACCACCCTCTGCAATGCCTTCTACTAAAGTTAACTAATAATAAATCTGCTTCTACTTTTCAACCTTGAAACATATTTATCTCAGGTAAAAAGAATCAAATATCTCCCTGTCTTAAATCAACGTTGCTCTTGTTTCAAAAAGCATTAGTGTAATCCCGTTACACTCCATTTACTGACAACTATTACATTACAATATATCTGCGGAGTCAGGGGAATATATCAGATTTTGTGAGTTTATTTTTCTAATTTATTTTGTGCCAAGCAAGACTGTAATCCCACATTTCATCTTTCATAATTGTTTGTGGATATTGATCTGTTTTAATGTTTAATGCTCCAAGCTAGCACATTTCTTTTATATAATCCATTGGAAAGTAATATAATTGTCAGATTTGAAATCTGAAACCTCAATTTATGAAAATCTGAGCATAAAGGTCAAACAACAGAAAGGCTTTGTCACAAACCCACCCCACAGACAAAGAAAGGTTGATGCAAGTTGTACCAATCGACAACTGATCAATAGAAACATTTATTATCAGATCACTACTGACATTTATTCATTTATCAATTTAGTATTATTGCCTCACATACCAAATATGACAGGATTAATGAATGTTCCTTCTGGTGAGTTCATATTTATAACCTTCCACTCTTTGTGTTTTGTTCTACAGCCATTTTCCACCTAAAAATAACTGCTGGGTTGACTTTAGTCTCGAAAACAGTTAATTTTAAGACCAGATTTATCCTGGAGATCCTGTAGCATTTTGCAATACAACTGAAACAACTCATTAGTTCCATCCTACGTATAGCCATCCTACGTATATCCTACAAAAGTGATCCTGATCTCATTCTAGTTTGTAGCCCCTGCAAAACCCTAAATGGAAACATTTTGCTACATCAGTAATGTGCACATTAACATAATAGGTGAATATATTTTATTAATCTGTTTTCAGGATATGGACTTCAACAACCTAGTAATTACTGTTAACTGAATGTTTTTTTTTCTTTCGAAAGGCCAGATTTATTTATTATTATCATTTCAATTCTCGATCAATGAACGAGGCTGGTGGATACAAACACAGTAATTTAATAAGTATGCGTCTGTACTCCTAATCTTATTGTGCCGAGACTCCCCCTGCCTGTACTTACCTTGTCATTCCATGAAGGGTCATTTTTCCTCTCATCTCTTTACATATTTGACTCTAACAGCGTGACCACTTAGAAGCATGGTGTACAAGCTTCGTCCTGAAACAACACTATTGGTTTGGTAGCCAGCAAAGAACTAGCTCTGGCTCTGTCTATAGTCAACATTATGAACTTTAAAAAAAAGTTTTTAAATGTCTAATGTTCCAAGGCATTTTTAAATTATTAAATATTGATGGAATGGACCAAAAATTAAATTAGATTAAAAACAGATTATTTGAAATAATATAAAAACATTGAAATAGGCAGAAATATATTGTGACTTGGCTTATTCTTCACCTGATTACTATAGCCCTACAATCCTCATGGAAATCATTGGGATCTCAGATGTTGTGCTTAGTTAAGTGTTGTCTATGATCAAATAGGTGCTTTCCCCGGCAGGGATATTGGAGAGCCTTGGCAAGATTATTCACTGTCATTGGACTCCATGCCCATTAGAACTGTTGAGATACACTGAGCATTATAGACAACATGACTGAGGGCATGAAAAAACATACATTCAGTGTTTAATTGTGTATCCAAGCTCTGAGGATGTATGACTGATAAGGGCAATGTTTAATTGAGATTTTGTTTTAAATTTCTGGGACTGGAAGTAGATTCACTGTGTGATTTGGCCATGGACTTGGCTTACATCTGCATTCAATTCTTGCAATACAAAGCCCAAAGGGGATGCATGTGAAATACCATCCAGACTACAGCTCTCCCAGCAATTCCACTGTAAAATTCAATGCAATTGCTTAGGTGGATGAATTTTAACATTATATGTAATTCTACAAAAATAAAGATTTTGGACAGGATATTGACAACATGTTTCTTTGAAATACCATGAATCACTTCCCAATAAATGTTATCTTTCATTTCTAACTTGGTGATTTATAGGTATTATTACCCCTAATACACTGGATTAACTGCATTCACCTGTTTTATGAAACTAAATCAGACTGGTATTGCGCAAGTTCATAACATATGGCCTTTTTTAAACTGTATTTCATCAGTATAGTATTGGTGCTGTCAAAGAAATTACACTAACTGCAGTCATTTCCTGGCTGAGGTCATCTAATTTTATTCAGAATGGGCTATATATTACCTCAGAACAAAGTATACTAAATACAAGGCCACAGACCGGCATGTTCTAATTGGGAGCCAGGATTATAATTTTTAAAGAAAATGTTTTTATATGTTGTAGTCTTAACACTTGACCTCTATCAGTATAATTACATGAAAACAACTAGCACGGGTCTACCAATAATGAAAACAAGTTTGCAAGATGTTTCAACGGCACTGCATGGGGTATGTCACCATAATGTTCCTGCCATGCTCTCTGCATATTTTTCATGGTTTTCTTGATAGATTTAGATGCTTTAATATGAGAAACAGTAAAATGACCAATAAAGCAAAATAGTCCCGTGGACAGGCTGCGTGGGGAAAACAGAAACTCCCAGAACATTATGTGGAAATTTAATCAGTTGTAATATTTCTTGTTACCGGGAAAGTGCAAACACCTGCATAGGTGTGAAAAGTGGGCACATGTTGGTGTACTTGACTGATCTATTAGGTTAGAATTGACGATTGGTCGAATTTATATTTAAATATTTGCTACTTTAGTAAAGTTAACCTGCTTATTTTCAGTGGGTTGCTGAAAACAGCACAGGGCAATCATGTATATGTGCTCTATGTGAATTTTGCATGCCTTAGATTTTCCTCAAATAACATCAACCACTAATAGGTGCAATAATGTTATATAATATGGCATAGTAAATAAAACCGATAAGGAAAATAAATAACATCAAAATCACATCACTAGAGAACCAATATTGATGATAGAAACATAGAAACATAGAAAATAGGTGCAGGAGGAGGCCATTCGGCCCTTCAAGCCAGCACCGCCATTCATTGTGATCATGGCTGATCATCCCCTATCAATAACCCGTGCCTGCCTTCTCCACATATCCCTTGACTCCACTAGCCCCCTAGAGCTCTATCTACCTCTCTCTTAAATCCATCCAGTGACTTGGCCTCCACTGCCCTCTGTGGCTGGGAATTCCATAAATTCACAACTCTCTGGGTGAAAACGTTTTTTCTCACCTCAGTCTTAAATGACCTCTCCTTTATTCTAAGACTGTGGCCCCTGGTTCTGGACTCACCCAACATTGGGAACATTTTTCCTGCATCTAGCTTGTCCAGTCCTTTTATAATTTTAAATGTTTCTATAAGATACCCCCTCATCCTTCTAAACTCCAGTGAATACAAGCCTGGTCTTTTCAATCTTTCCTCGTATGACAGTCCCACCACCCCAGGGATCAATCTCGTGAACCTACTGCTTCAATCACAAGGATGTCCTTCCTCAAATTATAGAACTACATCAGGTGATGTCATTTAGCATTAAATCAAGACTTTTCGCAAACCCATAATCTAGAAATTATAAACAAATATGACAATAGTACTGACATGAAAATAGAAAATTCTGGAAAAATTCTGCAGATCATCATCTGTGGAAAGAGACATGATCATCATTTTAGGTCAATGACACTGTCAGTTTTGATGAAAGGTAGCAGGTAGCTCTTTCCACAGATGCTGCCTGACCTACTGAGTTTTACCAGCATTTTTTATTCTTTAAGATTTCTAGCATCTGTCATTTTTTATAATTTTCTTCAGAATAATATTTCTTAACAACATTTTGCTGATTGGAAAAGAAAATCTAATTAACATCAGCTACCGTAATTACATTTAAATACTACTAACCATCTATTGAATAAACTTACCAAATTCTAATGCTACTTCCAAAGCAAAACACATAATGTTAAATAAAAACAGAAACTGCTGGAAATAAAAGAGCAATATCAATGAAGGAGGGAATAATTAAGGGGGTCAATTGTGCTCAGTTTCCCTAGTTCCCTACTTCCTTTCCCTGCACTCATGTAATTTACATGGCTCTATGAGACCAGTTGTCCAGGTGGATGGCGCTGATCCTGTTGTACTTCACAGCTAAGCAGTCTATAGATATTCTTGGGTGGTGAATCCCAAGGGCCTGCCTTGAATCACCCTTGATGGCCCCTCGACAGCTTGCTACTGCTAAAGATCTTTGATCTACTTTTAAAGGTCTCTGATAATCAGAGATAATCAAAATTAAATCAACATGATAGTTTTTCATTATTATAAATCAGAGAAATTAATAAAGTCATTGTCTTGAACCACATTTAATTGATACAGATTAATTAATGCATAGATAATTATTTTACAATGTTCTATAGACTCTGGATCAGTTCTTGTGAGCTGGAGGGTAGCTAATGTAACCCCATTTTTACAGAAAGGAGGGAGAGAGAAAATAGGGAATTCTAGACCAGTTAGCTTGACATCGGCAGTGGGGAAGATGCTTGAGTCAATTATTAAAGATGTAATAACAGCGCATTTGGAAGGCAGTGACAGGATTGGTCAAAGTCGGCATGGATTTATGAAGAAGAAATCATGCTTGACTAATCTTCTGGAATTTTTTGAAGATGCAACAAGTAGAATGGATAAAGCAGAGCCAGTGGATGTGGTGTATCTGGACTTTCAAAAAGCCTTTGACAAGGTCTGTCAAAGTTTTTGACACGTCTGTGGAATTCTCTGCCTCAGAGGGCGGTGGAGGCTGGTTGCTTTCAAGAGAGCTAGATAGGGCTCTTAATAATAGAGGGATATGGGGAGAAGGCAGGAACGGGTACTGATTGGGGATGATCAGCCATGATCAAATTGAATGGCGGTGCTGGCTCGAAGGGCCGAATGGCCTACTCCTGCACCTATTGTCTATTGTCCCACACAGGAGATTAGTGTGCAAAATTAGAGCACGTGGTATTGGGGGGTAGGGTATTGACATGGATAGAGAGCTGGTTGGCAGACAGGAAGCAAAGAGTACGAATTAACGGGTTCTTTTAAGAATGGCACGCAGTGACTAGTGGGATGCCGCAAGTCTCAGAGCTGGAACCCCAGTTATTTACAATATATATTGACGATTTAGACAAAGGAATTAAATGTAACATCTCCAAGTTTGCAGATGACACAAAGCTGGGTGCAGCGTGAGCTGTGAGGAGGATGCTTTGAGGCTGCAGGATGACTTGGATAGGTTGGGTGAGTGGGCAGATGCATGACAGATGCAGTATAATGTGAGGTTATTCACTTTGGTGGCAAGAACAAGAAGGCAGATTATTATCTGAATGGTGTCAGATTAAGAAAAGGGGAGGTGCAACTAGATCCAGGTGCCCTTGTACACCAGTCACTGAAGGTAAGCATGCAGGTACAGCAGGCAATGAAGAAAGCCAGTTTAAGTTGGCCTTCATGAGATAATTTGAGTATAGGAGAAAGAAGGTCCTACTTCAGTTGCACAGGGCCCTGATGACACCACACCTGGAGAATTTTGTGCAGTTTTGGTCTCCTAGTTTGAGGAAGGACATTCTTGCTACTGAGGGAGTGCAGCGTAGGTTCGCTAGGTTAATTCCCGGGATGGCGGGACTGATATATGATGAAAGAATGGATCGACTGGGCTTACATTCAGTGGAATTTAGGATGAGAGGGGATCTTATAGAAACATACAATTATTAAGGGATTGGACAGGCTAGATGCAGGTAAAATGTTCCCAATGTTGGAGGAGTCCAGAACTAGGGGTCACAGTTTAAGAATAGGGAGTAGGCCATTTAGGACTGAGATGAGGAAAAACTTTTTCACCCAAAGAGTTATGAATCTGTGGAATTCTCTGCCACAGAAGACTGTGGAGGCCAATTCACTGGATGTATTCAAGAGAGAGTTGGATATAGCTCTTAGGGCTAATGGAATCAAGGGATATGGGGAGAAAGCTGGAATGGGGTACTGATTCTGGGTTATCAGCCAAGATAATATTGAATGGCGGTGCCGGCTCGAAAGGCCAAATGGCCTGCTCCTGCACCTATTTTGTATGTTTCCCAAACAAAGTAAAAGTGAAAATGAACACAATAATCAATACCAGTGACACCATTCAACTGAGTGGGTTTGTACTACATTCACCAGCAGAAAAGCTAAGAGGCAACCCCCTCAGCTCAGCATGATTAATTTCTTCCTTGCACAAGGTGGTGAGAATTGTTTATCTCCGACAGAAGGTCTGTTACGTACAGGAGTGGGAGGTAGACACAAGCTAACTCACTCACAGCTCACCTTGGAACCATTGCAAAATGGAAGTATATTTCAGTCCAAATTTCAGGCCAATCATTGTCTATAACACTTTTCCTCTCCCAAAGACGCTGCTTGATTCACTGAATGGTTCCAGCATTTTCTGTTTTTATTCTATTTCTCATTATATATCCACTCAGTTCTATTTGCTATACTAGCTTAAAGGAAATTCGCAACATTTTCTATCCCATTATTCCAATCACATTTTCCCTCCACTACCAAGCCATAAATGCTAGTGAGAGGGAGAAAGGAGAATGCAAGTAAGGAACACAAACAAGTTCGTCATATTAAATTATTTTTTCTAAATTTTAAAAAGAACACAAAGGTAAACTGTTGCACATTTTAAAAAATGTCACACAGAACTCAAAGCTGAGTGACAGACATAAATCTGTAAAAAGTGACTTTGACATGATCATTTTTTTTTGAACATCTATTGTGAACAATTAAAAAGATAAGCTGTCTCTTCATTGAGCCCGACTAGTCACACACATTTCCCCTGGCTTCTGAAAGAGCTAAAAAGACTCCTACATGTCATACTGAAAATCCTCTTGCTTAACATTGGAAAGCAAAGTCTATTGAAATAGTGACAGACAGGCCTCCCTGGGTGTGCAGTCGAAGATGGCCCAATCTAACAATTTAAATTTGCCTTGAAGCATAGACATGTAAGACATGTTTTAATAATATGTTTCTGCACAGCTGGCATCATTAAACATCATCCAATCTAAGGTCCAAAGCTGAATTAATATATGCATAACATGGAGAGAATAGTGAATAAAAGAAAATAAAACATTAAAGGGCAGCAAACAAGGGTAGCAAATAATTGAGAAAACCCATAAAGAACAGTGGAATTGCTGGTCTCATTACTTTGGTATCTCTATGATAGATTGAATGGTGTGTAGGATTCATGTATTGTAATGCATCAAAAGCACTGTATTCATAACACAATTGGTGAGTAAATAGAAGTGCTTGCTTAATAATTAAATCCATTAATTTTATTATACATCTTCTGCCACACCAAATCCAAGCAGAATTTTTCATTCCAATAACTATAAATTCAAACTAATCTGAAGTCCGAGCACAACTTTGAAAACAGAAGGCCCCTTTTTCCGTTACCTATGCCGTTTTACAAAGTCAGCTCTCATCAATTAGCCACTGACTTGCCCTTTCATTGTGACTAAGTGACTAATATCTACATTGGCTCCAAGAAAGACACTTTTCACAATCAGCCAATAATCTGCTAAATGAAAACACATGCGGGGGCTTATGTGACGCCTGTGAGGGGTCCTTACTGAATGGGAAACAGGTGTGCGAGTTTTGTGCCATGTAATACCCCATTTACCCCCGAGTACAAAGGTTACACGACTAATGGGTGCCTTGTGTTGCATAAGCAGTGCAGAGGCACAGGCTGAGGTTAAACATCTGGGACATATTTCACATACTTGCAGCATATGCTTCAGCTTCAATTAGAATGAGGCTTTGGCACATTTATTAATCTTTTACTTTCATCTTTTAAAAGGCCTCTGACCTGACCTTAATATTTTTCAGCCTGAACAAACAGAGGAATAATGAAAAAGAGTTTCGACCTGCTAGCAATAGAACAGACAAATTTGTCCCACAGCGAACTTCAATTTATTGTGAACCTACAAGAGAAAAAATAATGCCTGTAAAAAGGGAAAATAATCCCTCTCGTCACGTGCAACAAGTATGAAGTCTTTTAATCTGACCATTACATGTGATCACGATGAATAAATGTTACATTTAGAAATTCATTCCCAGCTCCCATTATGCACAAAGCACACAACCTGACCATTACATTAAAATTAATATCACAAATAAAAAGATACTAAATTAACGGAAGACATTAGGAAGACATGTGCTGCCATTAGGAAGCAGAATAAAGGAACAGAGTTGAATGGAGGAGTGTAAATCAGTGCTGCAGAAAACTTGATATCTTTTCCCTTAATTATAATTTACTTTTAACTTCACAATGTAGTGAATAAACACATGTGCTGCAGGCTAGGAATGTATTTGTGATTGCATGCACTAATATAATAATAGTCAGATTTTCTTTTTCACTTCGTTAACAGAATACTTCAGAGATGGTGGCTTTCACCTCCAGAAAAAACCCTTCCTCCACATGGGTACATTTGTCACTTACTTCCTAAAAATAAAAGATGTTGCAATAGGAAGTCATATGGGTTACTGTCATGGGGGAAATATATGCAACATTTCTTACTTCGAGTGTTACTCCAGTCCCTACCTCACCTCCTTTTCTAGCACACTAACACACTTTCTGTATTTGCGGCACTGGAGTGCATCTGCTCCATTAAGAAGTCAAAAGAAAACTACAGTTAAGGGATAAGATATCAACTTTTCCCAGAGCTTTTCGCTGCCATTTTCCAGTTTTCTTTACGTTCATATGATCCATGTCTGGCTCTTTTCCATTTCTCAACTTCTCCACCTCCCTTTCAGGAGAAGAAAATAATTCCAGAATTCACTAGAAATCAAAAGACTGCTAACGGGTACACCGATGCATGCCTTTACCAAAGACATTCCAGTGAGGACGCCATTCCAATTTCCCTGTTTCTTGATCTTTCCTTGCATCTGTTATGATGATGATTCATACTATATTTTTGCTTCTAATAAATCTTTTATTTCCCTCAAACAGTAGTTGCAACCACTGATCATTTACCTCTTCTCTTCTTACCATCCAACCCCGAGCAATCTTTCAAAATGAAACAATGATCTACCTGTACATGTTTCAGTTTAATATACCATATACACTGCTCAGCTCTGCCTATGCAGGCAAGACCAAGAAAAAACTTGGTGACTGCTTTGCAGAAGAAATTTGTTTGGTCCGTAAGCATGACCCCAGGCTTCCAGTGCAACATCTTGAACAAGGGATGAGCGATAGTGCATCTTTATATTGAAATAATTAAATGATTCAACGTTCTGCTTAGTGTGCTAATATAAGCAAAAAGAGGCATGACTGGACACCTCAGACTTGTGAAATGCATACAAGAAATTATAATGTGTGGTAGAAATGGGTAGAAGTGGCTCAGGTGACAATATCTGAGCCATGTGTAAACTCAAAAAAGTTTTCCAGTATCTACACATTTAAGAAGTGTCTACAGCTGGTGCAGTTCAGTTATATCATTGAGGAGCATCAGATGCCACTATGGGCAGCAAATTTCAAGAGGAGTCTATCCCTCAGGTCAAGACAATGCAATTGAAGAGTGAATGAGTAATTGCCAGATAGAAAAAAGAACAGGCTGGTTGTTCAGGAGACTCAAGAGGGTATCTTGGTCTAGCTCTCTAACAAGTATTCATATATGAATATTGATGAAGGTATGGGTTCCATCAGAGAGAGCAGCCACAGCCAAGACCAAAGTATCACAATACCTCCACTGGATAGGGACAGGTGAGAATATTCAAGAGTGCAATAGTTAGAGGGAGCTGACAAGTTTTTTTTAAACAAAAGCTGACATGATTCAAACCTTCCATGACAGGGCTAAGAATATTACAAACTTGCTGCAGAATATTCTCCTGGGATGGGATTAACAGCAAAATAATCCTTGATACTTCTTGGTGCTGATAATGTAGGCAGAAGTTGAAGTCCTGCCAGCAGTTTTAAGGAGCTAGGAAAGCAACAGAACCTCACAGATAGTCATCATCGCATTGCTTTAAATGTCAAGCACCAGAGTATGGAGAAACAGAAGTTCATGCAGAGAACTGGCTAAAACAGTGGTTCGGGATGGTGGGCTTTACAGCCAGATCTGGGCAAGAGGTTCCCGTACACATTCAATGGATTGCACAATCAATAGAGTTTGGATCAATATCCTGCAGAGAGATTGGCTAGTCAAAAAGATTGAAACGAGCTTGGCCGGGGAATTGTGAAGCAAGAAGAAATGTAGAAGTGGAAATGGAGCAGAGAAAATTAATGAAAACATTTGAAAGTTAAACAAAACAGATTTGAAAATATGCCAAAAGGAATCTGATTGTGTTTTAATGTGAAGTGCTGTGAATAAATTGAATCAGACAGATGAACTATGGCTGCTGACAGACACACGGAAGTATGGCTTCAGTGGGGGTAGGACTGAAAGGTTAACGTTCTTGGTTTGCAGAGAGGGGAATTGAAAAAAATCAGAGCTGTAAGAAGGAATGAAGTGTTAAAGGTATAATCAAATGTGGTTATATGGCTCGAAAAAATGAAAAAGGGAAAATCAAAAAAATAGAAGGGTACTGTAGACGACCACATGGTCTAAGAGAGCAAGATCAATATTCTAATGAGTATTAATGTACTTTTGTAGTTATAATGAGGAATTTCAATTACCCTAAAATTAATCAGGAGACAGTTGGGGTAAGAGATAAAAGGCACAGAATTCCTAAATTGCACCCAGGAAAATCTTTTTGAGATCACATGTAGCACGAGAAGTGATTTTGCAAAAGTGGATTTAGGGCAAATTAATCTGAGAGTGATGGGAGGCATTTAAGAAGAATCGATGTATTTATGATAAATACATAAAGAGTAAGAGGATAAGGAAGGAAAGAGTAAAGACTATTTGTATGTGAAGGAGGAGGATGGGAGTAAAATAAACCATGAATAGTTTGTGATCATCTTTACAAAAGAGCAGGATGATGCTAGTGGTGTAGTAAAGTGTGAAATATTGGATAGGATAAAGATAGTGAAATTGGAAGCATTAATCTATGAAAGACGAATATAATAGCGGAGAGGATGCTTCATTAATTATATTAGAGCTTGAATGCTCTATGCACTTCTGTGGGTACACATGTAATTTTAATGGAGAGAATGCACAGAAGATCTGGAAAGGTTGTTTGTATTTGATAAACTAGGGTTATTTTCTTTGGAATTGAAGAGATGGGGTGGAGATCAGATCGACACAACTGGGGTGTTTAGAATTGGGAATGACCAAGATGGAGTAAATAAAAGCAAGATTATGAAACCAGATTTAAAGTCATTGGTACCTTTATTGGAGGAAACTGATAACACATTTTCACCCGAATGTTAAAAGTTCAAAACCCCGTTGAATGGTAGAAGTAGAATGCACATCACATTTAAAAATCATTTATCATCTGTTTCCATCTTGGTCAAAACCATCCAAGCTTCATGTTGGAGATTTACAAAGCAACCAGGCTATGAAATGATGACATTCCATCATCCTATTTGTTTGTTATTCTGCAAATATTCTTGTCAGTTGTAACATGCATACACCAATTGCCCAATTTCAAATTTGTTAATATCCTTCCAAATTTTTTTTTAGAACCTGTAACATAGATTGCCAAAACATTATTTGCACTTCCTTATTTATATATGCTATGCTAGAGTGTCTATTATTCCTGGAACAATTTTAATACAGCATAGCTCATTTCTTTCTCCAAATCAAGCACATTCCATATTATTTTTCTGAGATATCATTCTTAAAATTAACAAATCTTTGATCTTTTATGAACAATAAAAGCAGTCGAATCTTGAGCAAAATGTATTTCACACAAAGTAATAAATATCAAGAATCATGTAAAAGGGAGATTTTGCGGTAAACTGAAGGAATGTTTTAAATGTGCGCCATTTTGAACGGTTTTATAATTCAGCATTTCTCTCAAAATGCTATTTGTTTTTAACAAGTTTTGAACTTAACCTCAGATTCACTCAGGGACTCTATATTTTTACCAACCACCACAGATGCAGCAGTTTTCTCCTTCAGAACATTGCTGTTCTGCTTTTCAGTAAATAAATTGTTTTTGTTTCCAATGCACATGCACCTGCATGCACACACCAACTTGCATGAATAAAAAATATGCTTAACGTAGTTACAGCCCTGAGAAAAGGTTTTCTGACTCATTTCCCCCTTCCACAGTACACAGTTGTTAGGATGATAAACAGCTCTCTCCAATTATCTGTACTCAAACACTTCAAACACTCTTTTTCTGTCTGCAGAGCTCCATCAGGTCTAAAAACAAAAGTCCTCAGCACCTGAGGGAAAACAGAAGTGTTCCAAGGATAATTACCTTGTCAGCTCCGTCCTCTTCATCCTCTTCATATGCTATCAAGCTCGCTTCTAACTCTTGCTGTAAGAGAGAAAAAAAACCCCAGAGAATGCAGCAGTCATCAACAATGTAAAGGATAACCATACCACTGTATGTTCTACTGGATTTATGTTCAGGCTATGCTTTCTAAATAGCACTGGAAATAGGCAAATATTAAACTCCCTTTTGAGGGCTTTGTTGTGGAAATCAATTTACACATAGCACCTCTATAAGCAACATGAAATAGGAAACCAAAAAAACCCAACTGAGGTTCGGGTGCAGATATATATTGGCCAGCACACCAGAACTCAATTTCCTTTCAAGCAGCAACTATAGATATTGCCTAAGTGTGAAAATTGGCTTCGATTTAACATCTCACTAGATCTCACCCATTTTCAGAAGCAAAGATGAAGGCAAAAATGCAACCTTATCATGAGTCCCGTATATGTAGCTGTGGATGAACCTATGTCCTTCAGCAGCATTGCAGTCACTCACTACTGAACTGAGGCATCCTCCTACTTTATCCTCACATGTTTCTTGGAGCCTCCCCCACTTTCCAGCCGTAGGTTCATCAGAAAGGTGACTGTAATCTCATATAAGTACTAAACTACGTGTCTGCTGTACCTCTAATGAAATGGAAACAGCATGGAAGAAACTTGTAGCTGATATGTTCATGTCTCAAGAGTGATACCATCACCTTTTGACAAGATTACTGCCCTGATCAAAGTGTAACAGCTCTGCTGAATTTGTACTAACAAAAGTAAGTGAATTTGGAAATATGTCCTTTTGTGACAAGAAACCTCTGAATAAGTGTTCGGCACAGACGAGAAGGGCGGAGATGGCCTGTTTCCGTGCTGTAATTATTATATGGTTAAATGGTTATGGAAGACATGGAGACAAAGAGAATTCAGTTACCTTGTGATAAATGTCAATGTTGGGCAGTCATTTAGAATATATAAAACTGAAATCAAGATACCTCTGGAATGGAGAGAATTAAAGGATATGAGAAATTGTGAGAGAGGATTAGTTTACCATATGGTGGTTCAGATCTAAAGTACTGAGTAGTCTACTATTCACATTTCCTATATCATTGGATGTGCAGGATATCTATAATGCCCATCAGTGCTTGGAATCAAAAATTGAATAGTGCTCTCACCTCTTTGGTTGGCAGGTTTACAACTCCTCATTTCATATTTGATTATTTTTGGTTTCATTTTCTGTACAATTACTGCTGTTGGTAAGCTATTTTACAGTGTAAAAGTTGGCAATTATCCAGTTTTGCTTTTTTAATTAGCAACACTTCAGTTGCAGGAAGTGTCATCATTAGACAAACTATATATATCTGTGTATATCATAAACTTCGAGTAAAAAACAGATATTTAATTGCCTTAAAGTAATTTCAAAAATGTAAACTTGTGCTATGAGTATTTTGCAGAAAGAAATAGAATTTTTGATCCTAAAAGTGAAAAAAGGCATATTTTTATCTGGGTTTACATTATAATTGGTAAAACATTCTCATGGTCTGAGGCATGTCTATTCATTTGCAAAGCAAACTGTATACCTTTGCCACACTAACTGACGCAATTACTGGTGCAATATTTGCTTTATACACTAATATTTATCGAATGTAAAAGCTACATTGAAAATCCCCCCAAAATGCTATGCAACTGTGTAACAATTTCCACAATAAACTAGTCTATGTAATGAGGTGATGATGGAAACGGTATCTGCTTATTCCTGCTAATGCGCGAACAGGTTATAGACTGGGGAATATAGAAATGTTGATCTCACTAATGCTTTAAATTAATTAATGAGTATAGTAAATCAATTACAATTCATCTTCAAATGCTATTCACCATTTCATGTTGCTTATATAACAGCAAGAATTCCTATTTTTTCCCCAATGGCAAATTACTATATTTATGACACCAAAATGGAACTGTTTAACACATCAGACTCCATTGTCTCTTAAGCTTAGTCAATTACATCTTGAATAACTACTCATTTACTCTAACCCCCTATATTTTCAGATCGTCAACTGAATCTTCAAATGATTTCATCAAAGAAAACAAAATCAAAGATAATAACTAAATCTTTTCATGTACAAACATCTACAATGGATATTAAGCAGCAAAATTAATGTATTTGTAACAATCGCTCACATTCCAAGATCACAGCTATAACGACTGACATCCATGCATTGTTACTCTCTGAATGCAGGTAACAAGACTAAAATTGAAGATTTTATGAAAGAATAAGTAAACAAATGCATCACTACGTTTTTTAATTCAAGACAATGCATGAAGAACTAGAATGGAATCGAAGATATAACTGGAAAAGTGAACTGAAAATAGTTCAAGCTCAGAGACACTCAAGACCATTAAAGAGAACATTTCACAGTAAGTATCAGCAGGCATGAAATGTGCTGCTGCTAAATGACTACTGATCCTAAAATAATGTGTAAAATCACTGGTATTTCAATCAAATAACTGATATATAACTCCAAATTCACGTAGAGGATAGCAGTAATAAATTGGGGTGATTAGAAATTACTACTTGAAAATAACTGACCGTTTGTAAATACACAATTACAAATTTATCATCTCTCTCTCTCTCTCTCCAACCCCCCTCTCTCTCTCCAACCCCCCCCCCCTCTCTCTCTCCAACCCCCCTCTCTCCCTCTCTCTCTCTCTCCCCCCCCCCCCCACCCCCCCTCTCTTTCTCTTTCTTCACCCCCTCCCACCTTGAGTTATTGCTTGTTTTAGGGTATTTGAGATATGCTCTACGCAATGGGGAACAAAATAAGTCTTCTCTGAATACAATTTGAAAAAATTTATACCAGAGAAGAAATTCCATCACAGAGAGCTGAAAGAAAAACACGTTTTCCTCATTTACAAGAAAACACCTTTCTGTCAGTTGCTTCCTTTTGTCAAAGTATAAAGGGCAGTATATATACACACACACACACACACACACACATATATATACACACACACATACACACACACACACATATATATATATATATATATATGTGTGTGTATATATGGCGGCTCAGTCACGCAAGCCTGTTGTGCTGGCAGCTCACTCACTCACGGCTGGTGGGCTGGCCGTTGACTCACGGCTATTCCTTGAATTTCCACTTCAAGTAGGGTGCAAGGCCACCAAATTCAAGTGCAGTTTCAAACCATTTCAAGCAGGGTGCAAGGCCACTAAAGACAGCGAGTCGTGACCTCTCCCTCCTCCATCTTGAAGAGACTGAGCCACACCCGCACTTCTGGGTTTTATAGTCCCTCCCCCCCTCCCACCAGAAGGGGCATGGCCTTCATGGTGTGATTGACAGGAGAGAGAATCTCAACATTTTTTAAACAGGTGAATCTCTGGAACTCTCTGCCACAGAGGGTAGTTGAGGCCAGTTCATTGGCTATATTTAAGAGGGAGTTAGATGTGGCCCTTGTGGCTAAAGGGATCAGAGGGTATGGAGAGAAGGCAGGTACGGGATACTGAGTTGGATGATCAGCCATGATCATATTGAATGGCGGTGCAGGCTCGAAGGGCCGAATGGCCTACTCCTGCACCTAATTTCTATGTTGCTAAACGCTGGGGCAGATCAGCATGAAGGCTTGCTTCAGTATATTGAGGCCATTCATACTTTAACAGCTGTTGTGAATTCTGCCAGTAAACAATGACCTGGAATCATCACAGGTAGCCTTGCTGACATAGGATAAACCTTTTTTGACCGGACGTTTCCGACCAGACGAATCCTGCTTCTTGGCGCCCACGTCCAAAGCATCCGACAGCAAGAGAAGTAGCACCATGTCTGAAGAAGGGTTTCGGCCCGAAACGTCGCCTATTTCCTTCGCTCCATAGATGCTGCTGCACCCGCTGAGTTTCCCCAGCAATTTTGTGTACCTAAGAGAAGTAGCACCGTCTATTTCACTTGCTATATGAAGGCAAAGCTCTCCTAGATCAGCCTCATTATTAGAATCAAGACTTCCTAATGGTCACAATTAAAGGTTTGCATTTTGTATGTAACTTTCAAAATAATTTGTCATTAGAAGATTTGAAAATTCTTCTTGTTTGTCCCTGCACAGAACTGAAATGATCCATTCACAAAGCAAGTTTATTCATGTGTCTTAAAGCACAATAACATAAAATGTCACTGTGCCCATTCCATTCACGATGTTATGTGCTCTCAGATGTCTCTCTGTACCACAACAGAACTCTAAGTAGATGACGTTTTGTAAGTAAGTGCATTTAAAATAATTTGAATCTCACGATAGTATCTACACAAGTAAAATGGAAAATCCTGCTACTTTGAATTGTAATCTTTGCTTTAATATCAATGAACAAATATATCCTTTGTATTAAATGACATTCAAAAGTAGCAACTAGTGAAACGGTAAAAACTAGGATAGAACATAAAGCTGATTACATTATTGGAAGTTAAAATGAAATCAGGGAAAATGACTCCTTCTACCCTCATGATACCAAATACTTCACAGGAGATCAATTAATCTAGCTGGTCTGGACTTGATTTCTTCAAGACCCGTGGCACATAAATAGATCATAACATATGTTTGTGTGGTAATTGATTTACATTTTATGTGTGAAAATGTAATAATAGGTTATTGACATTGTATGGATTGAGGTCTGTCTAGAAACACTGAGGTCATCCATTGCACCCATGCTTCAGCCAACTTCACACAGATTCAATAACCTAGTTATTAGTCATTTTGATCAGTCTGTTTTACAATGCTTGGCCAGTTTGTCAAAAGCTGCAGAGATTTACTAACCTGTGACCACTTCTCATTAACCTTTTGGCTGCTGACTTTGTAGGAATTTTACTATTCATGCTACTTTCATACTTCAAATTTTTTTCAAATCAGTGGGAGTGAAATTGATCTTCAGTGACCATGCAAATCAGACTATAGTGAAAAGCTTATTTGACACCCTGTTCGATTTTACTTTCCCAGAAAATAATTTGAGCCACAGGGAGCCAACAATGATAATAATTCAGCGTACTACTGAATAAAATAAACAAAATGTTGTAGGGACACAGATGAATTTATTCGTTGTTACATGCTTCACTTTTGTTTCTGTCATGCAGATGCTTTATCATTTCAAGATTTGAGATTTATCACCTTTGTTCATTTAGGCAATTTAAGCAAACATAATTAGTTGGTATCACTTTAGATATATGGATGATTTCCTGGCTTATCTTTGCCCACTGGATAGTTGAGGGGGAAAATGTACTCAGATTTGGATTCCAAAGTATTGTGAACTGTGAGGTGTGTGAATTGTGCCCAGAGATAAAACATTATCACTGTCAGATTCAGGTGATAGCATCAGGAATCAGCATCTGAAAATGCCAACAAGACCTAGAATTTCTTTGGCTTGACATATCTCAAGGGTGCATTGCTGCCCTCTCTGCTCCTGGTTTCCCCAAGTCTTGCTGTGTTAAAAACATTGGGCTGGTGTTGGTGGTGGGGGATCAGTTTCCTCCAACATCTTGAACACTTAAGGGCAATATGGCTGCACATTTAATGAAAGGCAAAATAAAATTCTGCAGATTAAAGTAATTTGATTTATGAATTAACTTGGTAAAAATATTACTTTTTAATATTCCACATTATTTGGAAAAATAATTAGGATTAATTCCTGAATATTTTAATTTAAAGTATTTTCATCACAATTTCAAAATCTTAACTGCTCCTTAAATGAGACTGCAGAGTTCCGATAAATTAGTACCAAGCAGATAGCATCAGTGGAAATGAAAGCATCATTATGAAAACAGGACACAAAGTACTGGACTCAGTGGGCCAGGCAGCATCTCTGGAGAACAGGAATGGTGACATTTGATGTTGAGACCCTTCTTCAGATTGATTGTGTTGCCACGATCGGTTAATTGATATTCTGATCAATGTTGATTGTGCAGATGTTGAAATGGCAAACGCAAACTGTTGATTCAAGTTTTATGAACACATTGAAGTTTTGAGAGATCATATTTCCATCAGAGTTCTGAAGCTTCCGTATAAATTTTGAGGAGAAATGATAGATTCCTATAGAAATTTACTTTCCATTAAATACTGAAGGAATCAGGAGTCATGATGTGAGAATGTGAGAGTTTAGAAAGAGAAAGAGTGAATTATTTGTAATAGTATTAGAATTCAGTGAATTTAGTAACAGTGACAGATTAATTAAAGTGTTTAGTAGAATAGAATTTAACCGTGTTGGAAAATTCCTTTCTATAAATTGCATTTACCCCCATCATTTACATACAAGATTTGGCAGGATATTTACCCTGTAATTTTGGAAAATTCTGCCATTTCCTGCAAATAACAGCTGAGAAAATATCTTGCTCATGCACCACTTAGCAATGGAATAGATATCAGAAAAGGCACTTCTTCTGATGACAATACACTCTATTGTTTTCTGGTGTAAAAAACCCCAGAAATAATGTCATGCTAACCCTATCAATTTGCCGTATTCATTTTTTGCTTGTATTGGGTTTTTTTGGCTCTGCGTGATATGAATTATGAATATAAATAATAAACCAGTTAGAAATTTCACTGTACATAATGCTCAAATCACCAAGCATTCTCATCTAGGTTTGGTACATGTTAGTCAAATGAAACAAAATGATTTTATTTCATGAGCTGTGTCTCCCTCTGCAGGACTAGTTCTATACAACATTTTTGAAGTTAAAGAATTAATTATTAACTCATATGTTTCTGGACGAGCTGGGCCGATGAGTTCGGCCAAACAAAATAATACCAGATGGAGTAACAAAAATATTATTCTTATTTGTGTTTTCCACACCAGCAACAATTTGCAGCATAATTTACTTCGAAATGACGAAATAAAGTAAAATTATAAATTACCACCGTCAAAGTCTGAAAGAAATTAAATATGTTAGAGCCAGTTGTGTGCTTTGATTTTTATTTCTACTTTTCCACAGTGTGGTTGTGCGTATTTCTCTGTGCTTTTATGTGTTCAAACTTTATAGATGTAGATGGTGATATGAAGCAATGATGGAAGACATCATTAAACAAATGATGTTAAACAAAAAGACCATATTTGTTTCCATCAATATTCTTTTTAAAAACAGCAAAAACAAATAGCTTATAATTTAAAGAATTCTAACTCACTTGTGTTTTAATGTCATCTTGGCAGTCCGGCAAAACAAAGCAAGTCTTGATGAAGTTCCTGGGAATGCATTGGGGAGATAGAGCTGGATGCCCTCAATGTACTATGGAAGCTGATCCACACATGTAATCCCTGATTTGCATTGCATCATCTGATTATAGTTATCTTAGAGTAATAGGTCTATAACTTTTTATTTTAAGCCAATGTTGCACTGTTTACTTTGTAGGCTTTTTTTGATTAATTAGGTGGAAATTATCAAAAGTGTAGGTGATACTATATTGTTCTATAATACATACATGTAATTAACACTTCCCTTTTCTACATAAGAAATAGAAAGGCTGTAATTAAGAAAAATTCCATAGCCTATTTGACATTCATTTAATTATTTGTATGCAAAATAATATATTGGTCTATTAGGACATTATACTTTCAACTTTATATACACTTGCATCTCTTTGTTCTCTGGATCTTCCAGCAGTATTTGATGGACCATTGCATCAAAAATAAGATAAGCAAGGACCTTTGAGTTTTGGATCCGGAGAGAATAGAAAGCAGTTTAAAACACTTGGATCAGATGCATTATCGATTGGTGAATTTGTATCTGTAGTAATTCTCGTTTAAAGTAACATTGAAATTATCTGATGATGTCTTAAAGACAATATTACCTATTCAGTCTCGTCAATCTTTGTGCCTTTGGATTACTACACAGCCTTAAATTGCAGTTCAGGGTATTATAAAACATCATATCACAGAAACCGGCCATTCAGTCCAACGGATCACTGTCAATGTTCATTGGACCTAACTCCTATCCATACTCGTATTTGTCCGGCCAGAAATAAAAACTCCTTTTAAGATAAGGTGAGAATTAGTTTAAAATGTTTCAAGGATTAGGAGAATTATGGTAGAGGAATTAAGCATCACTAGTTTTCCAATCAAATTTAATCTCACTTATTTATTGTCACCACGCAAGTGTTTTTTGAAACAGCCAACTGCTCAAACTCCAATCATATATTTAATCCAATTCATTGAATGCTATTCTATTCCTTTAGGCATATGGCCAGCCTTGCTTCGTACTTTATTTACTTGAGTTGGATTGTAGTGCTACTTGTCACCTCGAGGAATGTTGCTAAGCTGCAGCAATATTAGTCTCCAAATTCCCCACAGAGTCACTTTCTGTTGTAACTCCAACTAATGTTGAAGTTCACTAAGATAAACAAAGAGGCCAGCCTCATCTAAGTCAGCCTTGTGGGGGACACGGGCTGCAAACAAAGAATTCTCTCGAGATGTCGCAACCATGTATGGAGAAATATCTTTCAATGGGCATAACTGACATTGGTTGTGATTCCCAGCAATGCAGCATCATGTTAGGCATCCCAACATTCATACTGGCTTCCTTCCAGTTGGATCTAGCCCATTACTTCAGACTCCACTAATGTGAAGAACATACTGATGCTGCATTTTTGCTTGGGTAAAAGTTGGGGAAGGTTGGAAAGGATGAGAAAGGTAGGCAGACAACAGTCCTTGAGCATGTATGTCAAACTTGTCAGTTAACAACCAATGGACCTCCAGGAGTTGGCAGACAACTTTGATTTCAACCACAGAGATTATGATCCGACTTAAGAAATATGAGCTGCAAGTGTTACCATTAAGCCTCCAGGCTGCTCCTGTGTTAAGCATTAAAAGTAATTGAACCATCTATGCAGGGATTTAGATACATAACAGCAGTTATTTGCTTGTTATTCAATGATTCTATTGATCTAAGAGCAAAACATCACTTGAGTAAATATGAAAAGAGCAAAGCTCTTTAGTAATTTCATTGTTAGAAAAGGTTGACTGGTTTAGTTTGCTAAAAAAAATAAAATTCAGTTGTGTCATTAAATTCAACAAAAATGAACTTTTGTCAGTCTGCCTGCTAGATTTTTTTTGTCTTCCCATGCACGTAATACTTGCACGGCAGGGAGGAATTGAGCTCAGAATAAGTGGAACTGAAAAAGCTGTGACAAAGGGTTAGTATTAAATTATTGAATAGAAACATTTTCATTGATTTTAGCTCCGCCTTCAATACCATCATCCCCAGCAGACTGGTCACCAAACTCATGGATTTTGGGCTCTCCCAACCCATCTGCCTCTGGATCAAGGACTTTCTGTCTAACCGCCCCCAGACCGTCAGACTGGGCCATCACCTCTCCACCCCCATCACACTCAGCACCGGCTCCCCACAGGGCTGTGTGTTGAGCCCCCTCCTCTACGCCCTCTACACCCACGATTGTGCCCCCGCCCACTCCACCAACACCATCGTCAAGTTTGCGGACGACACGACTGTGGTTGGACGTATCTCAGGAGGAGATGAGACAGCCTACAGGGAGGAAGTCCAAAGACTGGCAGCGTGGTGTTCAGACAACAACCTCATCCTAAACACCACAAAAACAAAGGAAATTATCATAGACTTCCGTAAGAACAGTGCAGCCCTCAAACCCCTATTCATCAATGGGGGACTGTGTGGAAAGGGTCTCAGACTTCAGATTCCTGGGCACACAAATTACGGAGGATCTCTCCTGGACTACAAACACCACCACAGCAGTCAAGAAGGCCCAGCAGCGACTCTACTTTCTGAGGATCCTCAGGAAAAACAACCTGGAGGAGAAGATGCTGGTGTCCTTCTACCGCTGCTCCATCGAGAGTGTGCTGGCGTACTGTATAACCACATGGTATGCCAGCTGCTCTGCAGCGGGCAGGAGAGCCCTTCAAAGGGTCATCAACACCGCACAAAAAATCACTGGCTGCCCACTGCCCTCCCTGAAGGACATCTTCAGCTCTCGCTGCCTTGGCAGGGCAGCCAACATCCTGAAGGACCCTTCCCACCCTGGACACAACCTGTTCCACCTGCTGCCCTCTGGCAGATGGAACAGGTCTTTCAAAACTCGCACAAACAGACTCAGAGACAGCTTCTACCCCATAGCCATACGTGAACTTAACAATGCAAAATAAGAAATAACACTCACATTCATCTGAATGGTTCTACCTCAGCTGCTATTGTTATTTATCTGTAATTTTTTTTTATATGTATATATTTTTACCTTTTCTTATATATTTAAAATTGCTCTTGTGAATCGCACCGTGGGATTGACTTTTAAATTTAGTTGTACCATGTGCAATGACAATAAAGAGATTCATTCATTCATTCATTCAAACTAAAATAAAATGTAAGTTCAGTATTTTGTTTTTATGCGTGTCACAAAACATTATTCAATAGATTTACAATGATTTTTGGCACTTTTGGTAGCAACTACTGATCTTAGGTAGAGGTGATAGGAGGGAAGAAAGCAATAAGCAAGAATGCGCAGCATGAAATCAGATACAAACTAGGTCAATGGAAAAATGAAAGGATGTCCCGCATCCTGTCTGACTGCATCGACTTTTGTTCTTCCACTTATTTTATTTATTATGTATGACTCATTTACTTTTGGTTTTTATTCTGCGGCTATTTTATCACTATTGCCTTACAGTCCGAATAATTATGAACAGGAGCATGACTGAAATTATAGTGTTATTCCAGGAAGACAAGGTTCCACAACTGCTGTGTGTGTGTGTGTGTGTGTGTGTGTGTGTGTGTGTGTGTGTGTGTGTGTGTGTGTGTGTGTGTGTGTGTGTGTGTGTGTGTGTGTGGTAATGAAGTGCTGACATCTGTCATTAATAAGCATCAGGATTCCACCTTTGCTGCGGAGGCCACCAATGCTGAGGTTTCATAGAGCATGGAACAGCACAGTACAGCACAGGAACAGCCCCTTTGGCCAACATTGTCTGCGCCGAACATAATGCAAAATAAAACAAATCCTCTCTGCCTGTATGTTATCCATATACCTACATTCCCTGCATATACATGTGCCTATCCAAAAACCTCTTAAATGTATCTAATGCCCTAAATAAACCCATTCTCTTCCAAAGAGTAAATCCTATCCCATGGAATCCTCTCCAATGGCTTCCCAACCGCTGACGTTAGGCTTACCAGCCTTTACATTCCTAGGTTATTTCTCCTTCACTTCCTAAATAAAGGAACAACATTAGCTACTCTCCAGTCTTCCGGGACCTTGTCTGTGGATAGAGAAGATGCAAAGATCATTGTCAAGGCTCCCGCAATCTCCTTTCAGGCCTCGCTCAATAATCTGGAATACATCCCATCAGGTCCTGGGGATTTATCAACCTTAATGCACTTCAAGAGTCCCAATACTTCCTTCTTAACCTCCAACTGCCCCCAAAAATCAAAACATGTAAATCTCTTCAGCATGATTAACCCCTATCAATAATTTAACATAGAAACATAGAAACATAGAAACATAGAAAATAGGTGCAGGAGTAGGCCATTCGGCCCTTCGAGCCTGCAACGCTATTCAATTTGATCATGGCTGATCATCCAACTCAGTATCCTGTACCTGCTTTCTCTCCATACCCCCTGATCCCTTTAGCCACAAGGGCCGCATCTAACTTCCTCTTAAATATAGCCAATGAACTGGCCTCAACTACATTCTGTGGCAGAGAATTCCCAAGATTCACCACTCTCTGTGTGAAACATGTTTTTCTCATCTTGGTCCTAACAGATTTGCCCCTTATCCTTAAACTGTGACCCCTTGTTCTGGACATCCCCAACATCGGGAACAATCTTCCTGCATCTAGCCTGTCCAACCCCTTAAGAATTTTGTAAGTTTCTATAAGATCCCCCCTCAATCTTCTAAATTCTAGCGAGTACAAGCCGAGTCTATCCAGTCTTTCTTCATATGGAATTCATATCAAATTTGTCTTGCTAACATCATGGTCAGCCAAAGTTTCAAATATTTCCTCAAGAATTTTTATAATATTTAAAAGAGAAACTAAAGGGAACAAGGTGAGCCAAAAGACAGGTAGTTTCCAAAATACTTTGAGGCCGACAAAGAGGTACAGAAATTCTGGCATCTGCAGTATTCTTGATTTCCAGTAAATTTATCTCAGATTTCCAGCATTCAATGCTCATTCTCTGCAGGCAACACCCGCCTTACACCACCTCAAGATGTACGTTTTGTTTTTCACTCACTGTGCAAGAGATTTCACCCAACTTCATCATCTCTTTGACATTTCATCTTCTCTGTCTTCTGCCCTCTCAAGGATCTTTACTTGCTTTATTTTTTTCCTCTCCCCCTTTCATTGCAGCTTTTAACATTTTAACGATAACATTGTTTCAGGCTATTGACATTTTAACAATGACATTTCTGATGGTTCGTCCAGTGAAGCTAGATGGGTGGTGCTGAGAAATAAAATGGGGATGACCATCTTGTTGGGCCCCCTAAATAATCAACATGAATTATTAGAACAAATATGCTGGAAGATTGCAGGCAGCTGCAAGGCCAATAGGGCTCTCATAGTAAAGAACTTTAATGTTTCTTAATTAGATTGGGACAGTTATACTGTAGTGCCACGGGTTTAGGCAGGGTGGAATTTGTCAGATGCATTCAGGAAAGTTTAAACTCGGCTTGTAGTTAGACTCGGCTTGTACTTGCTAGAATTTAGAAGATTGAGGGGGGATCTTATAGAAACGTACAAAATTCTTAAGGGGTTGGACAGGCTAGATGCAGGAAGATTATTCCCGATGTTGGGGAAGTCCAGACCAAGGGGTCACAGTTTAAGGATAAAGGGGAAATCTTTTAGGACTGAGATGAGAAAAACATTTTTTACACAGAGAGTGGTGAATCTCTGGAATTCTCTGCCACAGAATGTAGTTGAGGCCAGTTCATTGGCTATATTTAAGAGGGAGTTAGATGTGGCCCTTGTGGCTAAAGGGATCAGGGGGTATGGAGAGAAGGCAGGTACAGGATACTGAGTTGGATGATCAGCCATGATCATATTGAATTGCGGTGCAGGCTCAAAGGTCCGAATGGCCTACTCCTGCACCTATTTTCTATGTTTCTATGTTTCTTAGGCAATGTCCCTATAAGAGAGAGGGCAAAACTTGAACTATTTTTAGAAAATTGGGAAGAGTAAATGACTGAAATGTCGTTTGCAACATTTTGGGTCCAATGATCACAGTTCTATTAGTTTTAAAATAATTACAGATAAGGACAGGGCAGGCCCACAAGTACAAGTTCTGCATTGGGGCAAGGTTAATTTTGATGGGATCAGACAGGAAGTTTATGGGAAAAGGGTCATCTGGAAATTGGGATGCTTTTAAAAGAATGATGATGAGAGTTTAAGGCTTGCAGGAATATTTAAAGGATATTCTTTATTCTTTAAATACTGGTCCCGAGGGCTTCACAAATTGCAATTCAAATGAGCATGAATTAACGAGCAATCAATTCAAAATATAAATCGATACAGTGAATACCCAGATTAATATTTAAGACAACTATGCATTTGTATAGTGGTTGAACAATGTAATAGATTTAAGCATCGTTACAGTTTACCATGGTTAAAAGCAGTAATGTTCGTCAAGATAGTTCGGATGGCAGATTTATCACAAGAAGTTTCAATAATTTCATGACAAGTTTTAGCTCAAGGAAAATTAAGAAAAAAATTGACAAAATGTGATTCTTACCATTGAATGCAAAGTGTTGTCCTTTCCTGATCTAATTAACCAATAGTTGTACATCAGCAAAAGGAGCAGCATCAGTGGGACCATAAAGAGTTCAAAGTTCCAAACTACAACAAGATAGACCTAGACAAAATAATGAGCATGTCGTCATTCAAAACCAAACCAAATAGGGTATCATAAAGAACATTACTTTTCTGTCTACTTTTGATCTTTTCCTGACCTTTTCCATTCTCTCCTCCTGAATATCACGGTTGGTATTACTGCCAGGTTTGGATAATGCTCTAATGTGTTATTTGATTAGCCAAAATGAATTATATTGTGAGCTGCTAACTCTGTTTATGCACTTCATATTAGAGATGCCAAGGGAGATTATCTTGCAAGTATCCGCTGGGACCGGTACCTAAATTTGTTTTGCTATATTTAAATAGAACGTTACTGAGCAAGTAAATCTAACTGCTTAGGTTAATGACTCATATTTTCAATAATAATTATTTTCTTTTGACTTCACTTAGGCAAAGGTGTATTTCTTGCTTTAAACAGTTATGCTCACCTGATACTTAGTCTTTTATGGCATAATGACTAAAGAACATACAGGCTAATTGTGTATAGACACAAAATGCTGGAGTAAATCAGCGGGTCAGGCAGCATCTCTGGAAAAAAGGAATAGCTGACTTTTTGGGTCGAGACCCTTCTTCAGACTGAGAGTCAGGGGAGAGGGAAACTAAAGGTATGAAAAGGTACAGAACAAATCAGAGCCAGCACCGATGACTCAGAAACGTGGAGCCCACAATGGTTCATTGTTGGCTGTGGAAGAGGTGATAATGAAGGGATATGAACAGTGAAACTAACAGGACGACTAGGGTGGGAGAGGGACGGAGAGAGAGGGAATGCAAGGGTTACTTGAAATTAGGGAAATCAATATTCATATCGCTGAGTTGTAAGATGCCCAAGCAAAATATGAGGTGCTGTTCCTCCAATTTGTTGGCCAAGGAACATTTCTGCCTGAACCAATATGAATTGGGGCACAAAGCGCTGCAATGATCATACTGTGTAACAGTTGCAATAGAATTAGGAACAGGTTCTTGCATTTTTATATTTAAAGAGATATTCTGCTAGCATCTGATTTCATGAATGGGAAGCTTCTCAACTGACTGAAAGTTGCTCAAATACCTTATCTGTCGCAACTAGTTTGTAGCTGCTTGTTTCAGTGTATAAACCACCCAAATGTCATTTCGAGTTTATTTTTGCCTCATAAATGCTATTTCCTTTGGGGCAACCAAACAAAATTAGATAAAATCTAATTTTTTGACATGAGAATCCAACAATTCTGGATACAGTTTAGAGTTTCTAAAGGGCCTGTCCCACTTACACGACTGCTTCAGCAACTGACGGCATCCGTTATAGTCGCAGCAGGTCGCCGAAAAATTTCAACGTTGAAAATCCAGTGGCGAACAGAACAAAGTACGACTCATTGGGCGACTACTCACGACCACGTCGCCAGGGTGTCGCCTGTAAGGTCATGAGTAGTATCCTCAGTCGCCCAAAGAGTCGTAGCGTCTTTCTGGTCGCCAATGAATTTTCAACATGTTGAAAATTTTCGGCGACCTGCAACAACCTATGACGGGTCCGCGGCAGTCGCCGAAATAGTTGCGTTAGTGGGACAGGCCCATAAGTTTCTAACGTTTCTTAACAATAGAAATTTATTTTGAAAAGAGTTATGAATAATTAACAAACAGGCATTTCAGTCTTTGGATATATATACGGACTATGGTGTAAATATTATGTTCATTTTCAATTATGTAAAAGGAATAGTGCTAAAGCCCCTGTCCCACTTGCGTGTCCTTGGCATGCTAATTACGCGACCTCGTCGTCTCGTTGAGGCGTGACGGTCCCGCGAAGGTCGCGCCCATCTTCATGCGCCCGCACAGCCGTCTGGAGCGCGTGACGTCATTTGAAGATGGGCACAAAATGCTGGAGTAACTCAGCGGGACCGGCAGCATCTCTGGAGAGAAGGAATGGGTGATGTTTCGGGTCGAGACTCTTCTTCAGTCTGAAAGAAGGGTCTTGACCCAAAATTTAATCCATTCCTTCTCTCCAGAGATGCTGCCGGTCCCGCTAAGTTACTCCTGCATTTTGTAACTATCTTCAATTTTCTTGGCCCCGCTCTGGAAGTAGAAGTGTGGGCGGATCCGGACCGCAACGGCCGTGAGCCCCAGGCCGAGTTCGACGATCGTTTGCCTGCTTCTGCTGCTGTTGAAGGTGAGATGTTGCGTCGCACCAGGGTCTTGGGCCTGTCCCACTTTGGCCGTCAGTTCCGCGACAGGCTGTTCACGCGCGAAGATTTAGTTCGGTACAAAATCCCGGAGTGGCGCGCGATATCGTGCACAACTCCATACCCCTCCGCGCTTCTCAGTGGGACCGGCCTCACGCAGCCACACAATGACCGTGCGCCTGAACGCGACGACAAGGTCGGGTAATTTGCATGCCAAGGACACGTAAATGGGACAGGGCCTTAATGAATCCATTGAGACATATGCTTGGAAGCACTGAAAATATGAAGGGGACGGAATGTACACTAGGCGGGTAACTTTAAGAGAGGTTTAGGAGAGGTTTAGGAGCAGCACCCAGATCAATCTGGCCAAGACCTGAATGACAGCTCTTACAAACTGTTTCTGTGGCACGTAATAAGGGAACCAACATCACGGGTAAACCTGCTTGACCTTATTTTCCCAAATGTAGCTGTGTCACATGTATTAGTCCATGATAGTATTGTGGAAATGATCGCCCCACTGTACTTGGGGACAAAAGTTTCATATTCACAATGATTACATGCTCCATTGTGTTGTATGGCCCCACAATTGTGCCAAGTGAGAAAGAGAGTTGACAGTCCAAAATTAGACATCCATATCTGAAATATACATCACAACAATCTGCCACAGAAGGTGAGAAGTTTGTGAGATCCCATTGTCCACGCAGCTGTAGTATCAATACTGAATACATTCAGATTATTAACAGTTTCCTATACTTCTATTATAATGATGCCATTCATCAATTATCAATGTTATGTCATAGGTGTTCAAATCAATTTTAGATAGTCACAATATCTTGATGACAATCTTAAGGTTTATTATTGTCATGTGTACCAATGTATAGTGAAAACCTTTGTTTTGCATGATATCCAATCAGATCATATACTATACATAAATAAAGCAAGCCAAACTCAAGTACAATAGAAACAGAGTGCAGAATAGAATTCTTAGCATAGTTGTGCAACAGTTCCATAGGCAAAGCCCAATGTCCGCAATGGGGTAAAGGTAAATTGGACAGTACCTCTTATGAAAGGACCATTCAGAAGACTAATAACAGAGGGGAAGCAGCTGCTTTTGAGTCTGACGGTGCATACTTTCAAGCTTCTGTATCTTCTGTCCAATGGGAGCAGGGAGAAGAAGGAATGACGGGTAGGACATGGTTTTGATTCTGTTGGCTGCTTTTCCAAGGCATTGTGATGCGTAGATGGTGACCAAGGTTGTGAGTCTGGTCTGTGATGTGCTGGGTACATCCACGTCTGTGCAATTACTTGCGGCCCTGGGCAGAGCTGTTCCCAAACAAAGCTGACCTGACCGCATGATATTTTTTAAATGGTGCCCCTGTAGAAGTTTGTAAGAGTCATTGGAGAAAAGTCAAATGTCTTCAGTCTGTTGAGTCAACTAGAGGCATTGGTGTGCCTTCTTGGTTGTCGCTTCAATGTGGTCAGTCCACGACAGGTCGTTAGTAACATTAATGCCAAGGAAATTGAAGGTCTCAACTATTTCCACTTTGGCATCATTGATCCAACATGCATGCTCCAACATGCTTCCCGAGGTTGATAACTAACTCCTTCATTTTGCTGGCATTGAGGGAGAGGCTGCTGTCCTGACACCATGTTACTAAGTTTTCTATCTTCTTCCTGTATTGCAAGGATTTATAATCTGCCAGGAAGGATTGTCCTTTTTGTTTACATGATTTCCATTCTATTCTCTTCACTGATCAACCAACAAGATTGTCATTCTGTGAAGATTAAGATCTCTGCATTTTACAAATATTTCGTAAAACTTTGTTTTCATGCTCTGATCTTCCCAACATTTTAGTCAGAAATCTGATAGCCCTCATACCTGCTCCAACATTTAGAGCATAGAACAGTACAGTGCAGGGACATGTCTGCGTCAAACTGATCTCCTCTGCTTGCATGTGCTTCATATCCCTCCAAAATCATCCTTTTGTTTTTGAGCGATGCTACTGCCCTTCAAATCAGATTTCTACCAAAGATGTTCAAGGTATGTTCATAAATTATTCATCTGATACTGGGGGATTCGGAGGTTTAGTGGGGTGGACCGTTGTTGGTCTGGTCACACTGACAACTGATCACTTCTAAAAAAACTGCTTTCAATCTTATCCAATGGGAGAATATAAGTGTCCAGGTCATGGACAAGCTAATAACCAGCACATGAAGTCACAGCACTGTGTATCACGCACACTACCAGTATATATGTGAGTATTCAACATTAAGTGCAGTTTCAGCCACTAAATGTACAGGAGCATGTTAAACCTTTCCCTAAATGTGCCACCAATTATTGGTCAGAAACTGCACTCAACTTTTCATTCATTGATTTAGTCAGGGTCTGTTATTAATCCTCATTAATCGATATTGATTTTAGTACAGTTAGCCTTTGCCCTTGCACTGCTTTTCTGTACACAATACAAGATATATTTATTTTTCACATGTGCCAGTTGGCCCAATGAAATGTGATCACCATACAGCCATACAATAAAATAAAATAAAAAACACGATAGAGTTCAACATAAAACATCCCCACACAGCAGAATCAAAAGTTTCCCACTGTGAGGGAAGGCATCAAAGTCAGTCTCTTCCTTGATGTTCACCCGTGGTCGGGGCCTCCGGAGCCCTCCGCAGTCGCCGCTACGGACAGCCCGCCGCTCAGGCCCGCTCGGCGGGATGTTGGAACTCCGACGTCGGGACTGGAGGCCAACCTCGGCGGCTGGGATCTCCGAATCGACTGCTTCATACCAGAGTCCGCGGCTCCCGACGTCCCCAGGCCGCGCCGGGCGGAGATTCACGCTGGCGGCCCTCGGCAAAGGGCCCCAGGGACTTCGCGTCAGCGGCGCCAGCGTTGGGAGCTCCGCGAACCACAGCTCCAGGCCCAACGCTCCGGAGCTCCAAATGGCGATCCAGGAAGGTATCGCCCGCTCCACGGTGAATCCAGCGCCGCGCCGCCGCTGCCGTAGCTCTGGTCCGGTCCCTGGTCTCAGGTAGGAAAGGCCGCTCCGATCCAGTGGTAGGCCGCGAAGAGGGGGGGCAAGGACGCGACTCGGAGAAATAGTCGCATCCTTGCCAGAAAATGACTGGGAAACTGTTTCCCCCTTACCCTACCCCCCTCCCCCACATAAAAGGCTAAAGAATCCCCAAAACAACCAGTTTAGACAAACTAAAATAAAAAGAGGGGAAAAAACGGACAGGCTGTAGGCAGAGGCACCTTCAATGCTGCGCCCCTAGTGGACTGTAAACTCCATTCCTGTATTTTACACATTATTACTAAATGGGTTTCTACTGATGAACATACTTACAGCACATGACTGTTTTAGTGCAATGAAGAACTGCAATATTCATATCCATTTACACCCTTTATGATACATGATTCAGTCTTGCTTTCCCTTTGCCTAACTTTAAAATAGTGTGTAGGAAGGAACTGCAGATGCTGTTTTAAACCGAAGATAGACACAAAAAGCTGGAGTAACTTAGTGGGAAAGGCAGCATCTCTGGAGAGAAGGAATGGGTGATGTTTCAGGTCGAGACCTGTATGAAGAAGGGTCTCGACTTGAAACGTCACCCATTCCTTCTCTCTAGAGATGCTGCCTGTCCCGATGAATTACTCTAGCTTTTTGTATAAAATAGTGTAGCATGTTGCTAGTTCACTCACCAGAGCTCAGCTTAGTGATTTGGAAGTGAAGCTAAATAGCAGTTAAATAACCAGGAGACATCCAGATCTTGTATTGCCTTTTCCAGCATCACTAATGCTTATGAAAATACTGAGTTCCGAAGACAGAGATCCTAATGCCCCTGTCCCACTTAGGAAACCTCTGGAGACTTTGCGCCCCACCCAAGGTTTCCGTGCAGTTCCCGGAGGTTTTTGTCAGTTTCCCTACCTGCTTCCACTACCTGCAACCTCCGGCAACCACCTGCAACCTCCGGGAACCGCACGGAAACCTTGGGTGGGGCGCAAAGTCGCCAGAGGTTTCCGTTCAGGTTTCCTAAGTGGGACAGGGGCATTAGCCCTCTGATTCTCCCTAAGAGCATGTGCTATGATGGAAGCCCAGAAAAGGCAACTTAATTTAATTCTAAAGTTAAAAAAATAAAGAAATAAAAATACAACAGCAAAAGAGAATCTTCCTGTTAAAAATCAATATTAAATATACTGCTGGTAATTTTCAGGAAAATATATTCAATTACATTTTAGAATCCTAGCCATGTGAAAGTAATAGACAATAGACAATAGGTGCAGGAGTAGCCATTCGACCCTACGAGCCAGCACCGCCATTCAATGTGATCATGGCTGATCATCCCCAATCAGTACCCCGTTCCTGCCTTCTCCCCATATCCCCTGACTCCGCTATCCTTAAGAGCCCTATCTAGCTCCCTCTTGAAAGTATCCAGGGAACCGGCCTCCACCGCCCTCCGAGGCAGAGAATTCCACAGACTCACAACTCTCTGTGAGAAAACTTGTTTCCCCGTCTCCGTTCTAAATGGCTTACCCCTTATTCTTAAACTGTGGCCCCTGGTTCTGGACTTCCCCAACATCGGGAACATGTTTCCTGCCTCTAGCGTGTCCAAACCCTTAACAATCTTATATGTTTCAATAAGATACCCTCTCATCCTTCTAAACTCCAGAGTGTACAAGCCCAGCCGTTCCATTCTCTCAGCATATGACAGCATAATGGAACACCTTTGCTGTAGAAATCAGCAGGAAATTCTGAATTAACGCTCTGCCTATAAATTAGTACGTACCTAATTTTATGCATTGAAATATTGTTGTGTTTAGTGCTAATACCAAATTGGATCCCACTCCAAACACAAACTTAGCCAAAAACAAGCCTGAAAGCATGTGTTAGCATGATTTACATATCAAAAAACGCTAAAGTATGATCTACATGATTTTTGATGGGACCTCTCCAATTTCAGCACATTTACTGCAAATACCCAGAAGCATGTTGGCTGTTAAAGGCACACTGCCCATGGCGGCCACACAACAGAATCACTCTGTCTGTCAAAGGGAGGGTGCAACTGCTGTGATTAGTCTTGCTGAGTGAGATACATGTCACAGGTCCTGTTCACTGGCAAAACCTCCAGTGCCATTCTGAGAGGGTCCTGGCAGGAGATTGGTGTGAGAACTGCTCCATGGAGTGAGAGGAAAACGTGTCAAAGAGAGATACGTCAGCTGTAACTGAGATGAGGCAATAATATCCCCCCCAGTAGTTTGCCATGGACTCCAGCTCTTCAGAGCGTGACTGAGGATTCTCAGATTCCATATCTCTGTAAGAAATGGGAGAGGGCCATTGAAACCCGCAAAGGCAGCACAGCAGTAGAGTTGCTGCCTTACAGCAGCAGAGACCCATGTTCGATCCTGACTATGGAGTCTGTATGGAGTTTTGTATGTTCTCCCTGTGACCTGCATAGGTTTTCTCCGGGAAGCTTCAGTTTCCTCTCACATTCCAAAGACGTACAGGTTTGTTGGCTAATTGGCTTGGTATCAATGTAAATTGTTCCCAGTATGTGCAAGATAGTGTTAGTGCACAGGGATCGCTGGTGGGCCGAAGGGCCTATATCCGCGCTGTTTCTCCAAACTAAACTAAAGTCTGTATCAGCTCATGGAGTAATCCAATTCCCCACTAATTTTCCTTGCAATCTATTCTCCCCATATTCCCATTAATTCCTTCCAAATTCTTCCACACCAAAGGTAATTCACAATGGCCATTTAATTTACCAATCTGGGGATTTTAAGTAAATGGGAGGAAATGGAACTACCACACGGTAAAGGGAAGTACATGCAAACTCCACACAAAAAGCATTGAAAGCCAGAATTGAACCCAGATCACTAGAGTTGTGAGGCAGCTTTGTCATTTCTCCAGGTGTCCTCATTGCTCTTTCTCCAGTGCTCACTGCTGACTACAGTTTGCTAGGCTGTGCATCAGACGGTCATGAAATCACCTGTGATACCTGGTTTATACTGTGCCCTTGACTAATGCTGATAATGGAATCTTATCTTCAGGAGTCCAGCGACATCTTCCACCAGTATCCTGGCACTTTGAATGTTTCATTGCTGCTCACAGTTTTGGGTGAAGTGAAATCCGATGCAAGCAGACATGGACGTGAAGGGTAGCCCTTGTTCTACAGCTGGGAAAACATCAGATGTGCTTCACTGATTGTGAATGGAAGTTGCAGATTCAATTTTGTTGCAGGTGCAACTTCACCCCAGAATGAACGTTAATGCGATTTATTCCAGATAAAATTAATTCTGCATTGCATAGTGTTCAAAAGAGAAAAATCCTGTATTTGTAAGGGCCAAAGACCTCTCAAAAATATGCACTGTATGTAGGTGGTGGGGGAAATAATGTTAAAAAAACATTTGCAGTCAGATCAATGGAGGGAAATGGACAGGTCTGGACACTCGTTTGAAGACTGTTATGGTGGGATGTTACCAAGATTATTGGCCCAAGAACAGAAAAGTAAAGCAGGAAGTTAAAAAATCTTGCATGAATCGTGATGGAGTTAATTTTTAAACAGCAACCCTGATAAAATCAACAGCTCAATTAACTACATCCTCATCATCTACTCGCTAGCAATTTCTCTCACTTGAACATGCTTCTCCCCATTCATATATATATTAGCTCACTCTTACCCTCAGGGCACACATACAAGCTGCTATTTCACTAGGACAACCCCATATAAAGCTATCCTGGCTTTGAGATGGCAGCATCTGGCAGATTTCAGTCACAACCACTTGTGAAATGAAGATGTTTCAGGTTGAAAGCAAATGTCCAGAGACCTCCCTCCTCATCTTTATTCTCACAGCTTATTCAGCTTTGCACATCTTTTCAATCCTTATATTATGTTTAAAACCAGTGGAAGTCCTAGCAGGCCACGTGTGGAATCTTTTAAATGAATAAAGACAACCGCAGACATTTCAAACTTTAGCTAAATTTACAACAACAAAAAAATCGCAATGATATAATTGAATAAAGTTATACCAGCTCCAAATCAAATAATTCTGTAACAAAAAAAAACAAAGTTTGTGGACCCTTTACGTAGTGCTGGCTGGGGATATTCGTTCATGCTGTAGCTTTGTATAACATCGAGCAGTGATTGCTGAAGAGCTTCAGCTGTGAATTGATATTTAATTCACATCTGGAAAGAGGAGGATATAATGAAGGATATAATGAGGGACATGGTGGTATTTGACTTCATCAATTGGGTAGGACTACGGAATAACCTCCTCAAATTTGGCTGTCTCAAAGAAAATCATCACTTCTTTATGGCATGCAAGCCACGATTCTAACTAATAGGGGTAAAACATAGCCAATCTCAGTGATAGCCAGTGGCAAGCAAGACTGTGTTATTGCCCCATAATTTCTCCGAATATTTTTTTGCCATATTGCTGCATCCCTCCTTCATCAATCCTTCTGCAGGAATGGAGCTGATCTTCAAAACTAGTAACAAACTGTTCAACCCAGGGCAACTACACTCCAGAACCAAGGTCACCTGAACTTCAGTCATCAAGCTATTATACACAGCTTGGTTTGCTTGTACTTAGAGGTCAACATCCAAATTATTGTTGATATACACTGAAACATGTGAACAGCTGAGCCTTGTGGCACTGTCCCACGGTACGAGTTCAATCCAAGAGCTCTCCCGAGTTTAAAAAAAAAAACCAGGCTCGTGGTAAGCACGGAGAATGAACGTAGCGGGTACGTCAGAGCTTGAGGACGTCTCTTAGCGGCTCGTAACGCTAACGGCAGGTACTCGGGAAGACTCGCTAACGGCAGGTAAGCACGGGAAGACTCATGAAGATTTTTCGACATGTTGAAAAATGTCCACGAGAGCCCCGAGTACCGACGAGCGGCCATTACCGTAAATCTCCAAGTTCGAATCAGGGCAAACTTGGGAGAGCTCTTGGAATGAACTTGTACTGTGGGACAGGGCCATTACACACACCATGCACAAGCCAAAGGCTCTGTATTGGTCTGTCAGTGCTTACTGTGATATTGAAGGGCATATCTCGGGAGTTACCTTTCAGCAAAGGCAGAATTTGATGGTAAAACTTTGATTATTTCCGTCAAAGCACCAGGACAGCTTTTGGTTGATCAAGATAATGAGTGTTTCAAGATCACGATCTCAAACCTGACACTACCAATCTACCAAACACTAGTGATCCCTGCCCACTATGCCCACTGAGACATGGACTGCCTGCAGCAGGGATCTCAAGGCATTTGAAAGCACCACTAAAGCAGCTTCTGTCAAATCCTTTGATTCCCAGGATTTGGTGCAGCGGTTGAATTGCTGCCTTCAGCACCAGAAACCCGGGTTCGATCCGGACTTCGGGTGTTTGTCTGTATGGAGTATGTGTTCTCCCCGTGACCGGCGTGGGTTTACTCCGGTTTCCTTCCACACTCCAAAGATGTACAGGTCTGTAGCTTAATTGGCTTGGTATAATTGTAGTTGTAATATTGGCCCTAGTGTTATATTAGGATAGTCAAAGTATGCGTGGATCGCTGGTTGGTGCAGGCTCGGTGAGCCGAGGGCCTGTTTCCCACGCTGTACCTCTAAACTAAACTACGTGAACCAATACCAGTGTCCTTTCCACGACTAATATTCCCGGCAGTGGGTCCCTAACTACAAGTCATATAATTTACATGCTTGACATAGAAATGTTACAAAATTTTGAGATTTTAAAGATCAAGTCTGCAATTTATCCCATAAGATAAAGCACAAAAATAAGTTTAATTTGACACCTAATTCACTTTCATATCTTCAGTATTAAAAAAGTTATGGGCATTTTCATACTCGGAAATTAGCATCTTGTTCCCTATTGATTTTCCATTGACTTAACACAAAAGCTGTGATCGAGGACAGTGAAATGGCCATAACTTTCTTAAAAATTAAGAGAACTGAAAGAAATTTTCGGTTATTATAGATTGAAGCATTCTGAAACAAATATGAAACAATCTTACTTGGATGACCTGAAATTAAAGCATATAATTAGTTACCCAATTGTAGCTAATTCCAAACTTCAATTACTAGATCTAAACATCTATCCATTTCTTAAGAAAAGATTAACATTTTTAAATAGCCTAAGTGTCCAAATAACATTCACAAAGAATTCACAATAAAACATGATTTACATTAATTTATAGGCCAAATGGAAGGAATTTAGTGTTCAATTGCTGTAAATTAATGGCCATTTAAATCAGCTTTCGAGTGGGATCCTGTGGAACTCTGTGGAACGCACTCGTTTGGAACGTTCCCATTGCGGTGGATTTGTACCCCATATGCCCAGAAAAATACTGCAGGATTTAATGGGGCCCCAAATTAGCTACTCGCAACATAAAACTTTGTATAAAGGGATCTTAAGAAGCCCTTTTTAATGTAAAAATAAACAACCTACCTTCTGTTGTCCCCTGTATGAGATCCGTCCCATTGTCAGTGGTCGCAGGTTTAGAGGATAATTTTTAACCTACTTTAACAATTAAATTAACCATTTAAGTTTAAAAATAGCTGCAGCGAATGAACCTCGCAGCGATTTTTCGTCAGCAACTAAGTAGGCTGAACAACCTCAATTTGAATAGCCTAGGGAAAATCGCGTTTTAAACCGGACCCCCTCTCAACGGCGCCAAAATCGCGCACACGGGCAGGGACAGATCTGCAGCCCCGCTGAAGGTAGGGTTTGCAACATACCTACTTGACATCAAACACCCAGAACAAATATCCCTTTCTGGGTTCTGTCATGGGGAAAGATTAACATGCAGATGGAGGGAAGAAAATCAAGAATTTGCTTTAGTATAGTAAATCGAGTTTCACTGTAGCTTAATTGGTACATGTGACAATAAACTGACATTGAAAACTTCCTTGAATAATTACAACATCCCCACTGACTCTTGGGAGTCCCTGGTGAACACTGAAGTATTTAGGATTGTATCTGGAAACTCAAGATCATGCCTCAGGAACGCACAAATTCCCTGAATAAATGGCATAAATGGCACCACCTCACAAATTTTCCAGGCACACACCTGCCAGGCACCTGTGGAAGAGCCGCATTTTGTTTCCACTTTGGCTCCACTTGCTACCTCGGATCTCACAAATCCCGTAATGCAAACCTACATAATATCCATATGTCTTTGCAAAAAATGTGAAACAAATAAGAGGGAATTTTCTACACTTCTATTTTCATCTTCTGATAAAATCATCCTTATCTTATCTAAACTTAATTTCCTATTAGGCACAATCAGCACATTTGTTTTTGAGAAAGAGCTCCAATTTCTGTTTGTTACTCCATCACTTTGTCCACCGTGCAGGATTCCGGTATTTGCAGTCCCTGATAGAGTGAGCAACTTTAAAGGGAGCCTCCTAAATCATAGCCCTCCACCTGGACAGTGATCCTCTCCACATTCTAATCCATAACACCACTCTGGTCCACCAATAATACTCTGCCCAGATGACACATCAGAATTCATATAACCATATAACCATATAACAATTATAGCACGGAAACAGGCCATCTCGGCCCTTCTAGTCCGTGCCGAACACTTATTCTCCCCTAGTCCCATCTACCTGCTCTCAGACCATAACCCTCCATTCCTTACCCGTCCATATACATATCCAATCCACCATTCTTCACACCATCTCCTGCAGAGCCAAAGGGCTAATCATAACAGATCAATGAGTGATTCTCTAATCCATTCACTGAATAGCTCAACACACATTTGTCCGTGCAGCTCATCCTAACTGGTCTTGTAAGATCCTCAAACATATTTTTGACATGTGCCTAGACAAGTGGAATTATCCCAGCTGGAGTCCTCATATGCCAAGCAACTGTTATGATGACTCTTTGGGTATGGGGTCTTTTTCCTGGTATTTATTTCTGCTGAATGAGATTTATTTCATTAAATACTGGAGCTCTATCTCTCTTCCCTGCACCTTCTGTCCCCTTCATAGTAGCATTTATGTTTCATTGGTATCTGCTGCCATAGGAGTGTACCTTTAAGGGCTGACTCCCTCAGCAGAGTTCATTAAGTTGTTGGAACTGTGTTCATTCGAGCATGGTCTGAATGGGAACTGTGCATGTCTCATTCTAACATATGTTTCTGGATTAAACCACCCTAACATCGTATCTAATTTACTTTCAACCAATTTCATAATTTGTTTTGAAGGTGATCTGGTTGGGCATTAGTGCTATATGTACCGCAGACTAAAAAAGGGTGAAATCTAATTTCTAGACATAAATTCTTTCGGATCTTTTCTATTAATTAGGACTTTTCCTAATATTTATGATGCAGCACTACCATCTAGTGGTTATATAACAATATTTCAGCAGCAAGTTAGGACGGTCATTGCAAATTAATACAACGTGTTCTGTGTGTAATGTGGATTACTGAACAGCATTTCTAGAAATAGGTCTCAAGTATATAAGGCACTTTCCTTTGGGTATGGAAGTTTGAGAAACTGGATACCTTGATCTCGGGTGGTTTTCACCACCCACCCATATACCTTTGTAACGGCTTGTACTCGCTAGAATTTAGAAGATTGAGGGGGGATCTTATAGAAACTTACAAAATTCTTAGGGGGTTGGACAGTCTAGATGCAGGAAGATTGTTCCCCATGTTGGGGAAGTCCAGGACAAGGGGTCACAGTTTAAGGATAAAGGGGAAATCCTTTAGGACTGAGATGAGAAAAACATTTTTCACACAGAGAGTGGTGAGTATCTGGAACTCTCTGCCACAGAAGGTAGTTGAGGCCAGTTCATTGGCTATATTTAAGAGGGAGTTAGATGTGGCCCTTGTGGCTAAAGGGATCAGGGGGTATGGAGAGAAGGCAGGTACAGGATACTGAGTTGGATGATCAGCCATGATCATATTGAATGGCGGTGCAGGCTGGAAGGGCCGAATGGCCTACTTCTGCACCTATTTTCTATGTTTCTATGTAACCAGATTAATATTCTATTGCGGCTGCCAAAAAGATGGTTTTTGATCTTAATATTTTTCTGAATTTTCACAAAACTCATTAATGATTTACTGTAATTGTTGCAAATTATTAACCTGCAATATCTTTATTTGACCAGGTCTATTCATGATTGTATTCAATTTCAACGGGATGCTCATTCCCATCTTAAAACAGATTTCATGGCATTGTGTGAGTAATCAAGCATTTGAGTGTATCTTTAATGCGGATTATTCAGCAATAGAATAGCTGTCAGTAGCAACTACTTGAAAATCAAAGGGAAAAAAAGGATTGATAATGGGCATCCCAAAGAAACAGGCCACTTGTCCCAAACTTCATACTCCACACGAGCCTCGTTTCATTCCAGTAACTTTGGCTTACACTGCCAACATATCTTCTCTGCATGTTAAGTGGGCCTCGGTGTGGGTTAGTGTATAAAGAGAGTTTTGGATGAACTTTAGCTAGAGTGTGGGGCTGGCCAGAAGCTCATTGCAGTGATAATTGCGAGGACTGCACAGTGGCAGCAAACAGTACTGATACTTCACAGTACCAGTGATCCAGCTTCTATCTGTGTGGAATATATACACTTTGCCTGAAACCCTGTGCACATCCCCCAGGTAAGCTGGGTTCAATGTTCAACATATTAGAAATAATGGCCTTGATATTCTGTGGTATCTGGAAATACAGTATGCATTGGTTGCATTTCTTGCTCCACCAAAATATTATTTTGATGTTTGAATTTTCAAAATACTAATACATAGATACATAAACGACAGGTGCAGGAGTAGGCCCCTCGGTCCTTCGAGCCAGCACCGCCATACAATGTGATCATGGCTGATCATCCACAATCAGTACCCCGTTCTTGCCTTCTCCCCATATCCCTTGATTCCGTAAGCCCGAAGCGCTCACACGGTAGGGCTGGTCCCCCAACGCAATATTCCACCTCTCCACCAATTCCAATATTGGTGGCCAGTTGAGGGGGCGGGGGGGGGGGGGGGGTGCTTTCTGGAGCACGTATGGGTGTTGTGGGCTGAAGAGACTGGTTTCCAGAGGGCTAGTATGGACATTGTGGGCCGAATGGATTCTTGGGCTGCCGGTTCAGTCACTCAAGCCTGTTGTGCTGGCATCTCACTCACTCACGTCTGGTGAGCTGGCAGTTGACTCACGACTATTCCTTGAAATTCCATTTTAAGCAGGGTGCAAGGCCATCAAATTCAAGTGCAGAGACTGAGCCATGCCTACACTTTTGGGTTTTAGAAGGGGCTTGGCCTTCATGGCGTGGTTGACAGGAGAGAGAATCTTAACATTTTAACATCTCAACACTAATAACTCTTTTATTTTTAATCGATGGGAAAAATCCTGGACACCTGATGAGCGGAGGGGAACTCTGAGTAAAATGGCCAAAAATCACAGCCATACATGGTAGCGTTTTTTCTAAAATCAATGGAAAGCGCAAACAGGAAGTGGTCAAGATTAGACTTTTAATTATATAGAAGGCAAGGCAACATTAATTAGGCAAGGCAACTTTAATTAGGCAAGGCAGTTTTAGCATTTCCAAACCAAAGCCAACACAGCTTTAATATTTCCAAACCAAAGGCAACACAGCTTTAACATTTCCAAACCAAAGGCAACACAGCTTTAACATTTCCAAACCAAAGGTAACACAGCTTTAGCATTTCCAAACCAAAGGCAACACAGCTTTAGCATTTTGCAGAGGACTCTGAGTAAGATGGCCAAAAATCACAGCCGTAAGTGGCAGCGTTTTTTCTAAAATCAATTTACAGAACAACAGGAAGTGGTCAAGATCAGGCTTTTAGTAAGATAGATAAAAGGACTAGACAAGCTAGATGCATGAAACATGTTCCCAATGTTGGTCGAGTCCAGAACCAGGGGCCACAGTCTTAGAATAAAGGGGAAGCCTTTTAAGACTGAGGTGAGAAAAAAACTTTTTCACCCAGAGAGTTGTGAATTTGTGGAATTCCCTGCCACAGAGGGCAGTGGAGGCAAAATCACTGGATGGATTTAAGAGAGAGTTAGATAAAGCTCTAGGGGTAAGTGGAATCAAGGGATATGGGGAGAAGGCAGGCACGGGTTATTGATTGGGGACGATCAGCCATGATTACAATGAATGGCGGTGCTGGCTCGGAGGGCCGAATGGCCTCCTCCTGCACCTATTTTCTATGTGTCTATGTTTCTAAATGGCCTACCCCTTATCCTTAAACTGTGGCCCCTGGTTCTGGACTCCCCGAACATCAGGAACATTTTTCCAGCATCTAGTCTGTTCAATCGCTTGTGCACAAGACCCAAGATTCTGTGGAATAAAACAGGCCTTATACACTTATAGCACTTAGGGCTTATCACTGCTTGTCCTGCTATGGCAAACTGTTATGTTTTAGGGATGCAGGCCCCCTGATAAAGGTTTGTCGAGAAGACCGACCCAGTGAGAGTTGAAAATAAGGCCACAAGGTTCATGGCATGAGATGGAGAGCTCATATTCAGCTGACTACGGATGGGTTGGGATGAAGATCGCAAAGTGGGGTAGTAGCTGAAGCTGCATCGATAGTTGTGAGATGCAAAGGAGAGCTATGATATAGGTTAAGGTTTTCAACTGAAGGTGCACCATTTTGCAGCCAGTTCCCTGTGGTTTGCATTGGGTTGCAACATGTTTGCCTCTTCAAGTTAGACTGAAGATTGCCATGGATTTGTTGTGAAGCCTATATTTGCATGAATGGATCACATAAGGTCTAATTAAAATCAGACAGATGTCTTGTCCAGATATTGTAAACCTTAGAGCCTACTATATACATCTGGACATTCCCCACTGCTACTGCATCATATGCATGTAAGAATCAGGAGGTAATGAACAGATTGCCTAAACTGTACTGTAAACACACAATTACGCTTCACAATCAGTCTTTTTGTCAAAATTCTATTGCGTAGTGCACGTGGACATCAATCTGTGCTCTAGAATTTCTAAACCAATGTTATTTCCATTGGGAACCTTGCTTTACTGGTATTATAGATTAAATGACAAACTATCTTTCCCCACAATCTTTTCCAAGAGAACTCTAACTTGAACCCGAAGGCATCAGATGAATAGGGCAAAATAGGAAATACTTTCAGGGAAGTATTTTCAAGAAAACTTTTAAGCACAGTGTTGCTTCAAGGCCGTTTTATTTTGTTTTCTCTCTATCACCTAGATTCAGGGAGCAATGCTGCTTGACTACTTAATTACCACCTCAGGAGGTGGTTCAGGCTTTAGGCCATAAGATCAAGGCTGGCTTCCTGCAGAATTTTTATAATATCACAATTCTCCAGGATAGAGAATTCCAAAGAATCACAACCCTTGGAGAAAGAAATCCTTTGGATCTCCACCTTAAATGGATGAACCTTTATTCTGAAATTATGTCTTCTAGTTCTAGATAACCGCTCGAGGAGAAGCTTTCTCTCCGCATCCACCTTTTCAAATCTCTCAACACAGCCTTCAATTCAAACATGTATATCCTTGCTCCTAGTACAAACATGTCCATCCTTGATCTGAGCGCAGTTTTGGTCTCCGAATTTGAGGAAGGGCATTCTTGCTATTGAGGGAGGCCACACACTTATCTCACCACTGCCATCAGGAAGAAGGTACAGGAGCCTGAAGACTGTAACGTCCAGGTTCAGGAACAGCTTGTTCCAAACAGCCAACAGGCTATTAAACACAACGAATAAGCTATGAGCTCTGAACTGCAAAAGACTATATTATTATTTGTTATTTGCATTACATTTTGTTATTTATTGAACTTTTTCTTTATACAATGGTTACATATTCACATATTCTGTTGTGATGCAGCAAGTAAGAATTTCATTGTCCCGTCCAGGACATATGACAATAAAACACTCTTGACTCTTGAGTGCAGCGTAGGTTCTCAAGTTTAATTCCTCGGATGTCAGACTGTCATATGTTGATAGAATGGAGTGGCTGGGCTTGTATACTCTGGAATTTAGGATGAGAGGGAATCTTATTGAAACATATAAGATTATTAAGGGATTAGGCACACTAGAGGCAGGAAACATGTTCCCGATGTTGGGGGAATTCAGAACCAGGGTCCACAGATTAAGAATTAGGGGTAAGCCATTTAGAACGGAGATGAGGAAAAACTTTTCACCCAGAGTTGTGAATCTGTGGCATTCTCTGCCTCAGACGGCAGTGGAGGCCAATTCTCTGGATGCTTTCAAGAGAGAGTTAGAAACATAGAAACATAGAAATTAGGTGCAGGAGTAGGCCATTCGGCCCTTCGAGCCTGCACCGCCATTCAATATGATCATGGCTGATCATCCAACTCAGTATCCCGTACCTGCCTTCTCTCCATACCATTAGATAGAGCTCTTAAAGATAGCGGAGTCGGGGAATATGGCGAGAAGGCAGGAACGGGGTACTGAATGTGAATGATCAGCCATAGTCATATTGAATGGCGGTGCTGGCTCAAAGGGCCAAATGGCCCGGGATCAGAAACTGTACTTAGATCTGCAGTTACTCATAGCAGTAATTGTGTAAATTTACTGTAAATCATGCACCTGTCCAAATATTTTTAAACATTATAATTTCAACTGCGTCTACCACTTCCTCTGACAGCTCTTTCCACACACTCTTTAAGAAATATGTAGCCGCTCAAATCCCCTTTAAAGGGCCTGTCCCACTTAGGCAACTTTGTAGGCGAGTGCAAGAGACTCTGCGCTCGCCACATGATCGCCACACGTTCGCTGGTGGTCCCTGATGAGTCTCCTTCATGGTCGCGAGGAGATCCCGCATTCTAGGAACTAGTCGCGGCCTCAGTATAGTGGCGCAAATTTTTCAACGTTGAAAATTTTTCTGCAACCAAAAATTGGTCGCCATGGAGAAAATCGATAATCCTGTAGTCGTACGTACAGTTGTAGTGGGGCGCCATGTAGTTATGGGTAGTCGAGGTAGTCTTAGTTAATCGCCTTTGCTGACCAGTCATTTTCATTGGCTCATTGGGGGGGAAAAAACGTAAGCACGAGTTTTCAGAACCAAGGATAACCGACTGGTAATATTAAATACCGTGTGTGTGTGTGTGTGGGGTGTGGGGTGTGTGGTGTGTGGTGTGTGGTGTGTGGTGTGTGGTGTGTGGTGTGTGGGTGTGAGTGTGTGTGTGTGTGTGGGTGTTGCCCGCCGTTCCAGTTCCCGGTTTTTCAGGTGAGTGTCGCGAACTTGATGGTCGCCGGCAGTCCGCTGAAAAATAGTCTAAGTGGGACAGGCCCTTATGTCAGGCTGTTATTCATTGATTACAGCTCGGCATTTAACACAATCATCCCCTCCAAATTGGTTACCAAACTCGCAGAACTGGGTCTCTGTGCATCCCTCTGCAACTGGATCCTCGACTTCCTCATCCACAGACCACAGTCTGTTCGTATTGGTGGAAATGTGTCAGCCTCGATAACAATCAGCACGGGAGCACCTCAAGGCTGCGTGCTCAGCCCCCTGCTGTACTCATTCTATACCCATGACTGCGTAGCGAACCACAGTGCGAACTCCATCATCAAGTTCACTGACGACACCACTATTGTGGGGCGTATCACTGATGGGGATGAGTCAGAATATAGAAGAGAGATCGAGCAACTGTCCATATGGTGCCAGCGCAATAACCTGGCCCTCAACACCAGCAAAACCAAGGAACTGATTGTGGACTTTGGAAGGAGTAGGAGGGGGACCCACAGCCCCATTTATATCAACGGGTCGATGGTTGAAAGGGTCAAGAACTTCAAATTCCTGGGCGTGCACATCTCTGAAGATCTTTCCTGGTCCGAGAACACTAACGCAATTATCAAAAAAGCTCATCAGCGCCTCTACTTCCTGAGAAGATTACGGAGAGTCGGATTGTCAAGGAAGACTCTCTCTAACTTCTACAGGTGCACAGTCGAGAGCATACTGATCGGTTGCATCGTGGCTTGGTTCGGCAATTTGAGCGCCCTGGAGAGGAAAAGACTACAAAAAGTAGTAAACACTGCCCAGTCCATCATCGGCTCTGACCTTCCTTCCATCGAGGGGATTTATCGCAGTCGCTGCCTCAAAAAGGCTGGCAGTATCATCAAAGACCCACACCATCCTGGCCACACACTCATCTCCCTGCTACCTTCAGGTAGAAGGTACAGGAGCCTGAAGACTGCAACAACCAGGTTCAGGAATAGCTACTTCCCCACAGCTCGGCTCGGACCTGGCTCGGACAAAACTCTGATTATTAATAACCACTTTCTGTTATTTGCACTTTAAAAGTTTATTTATTCATGTGTGTATATATTTATATCATGGTATATGGACACATTTATCTGTTTTGTAGTAAATGCCTACTATTTTCTGTGTGCTTAAGCAAAGCAAGAATTTCATTGTCCTATACAGGGACACATGACAATAAACTCACTTGAACTTGATTTTAACCATTGCACCACGGGCAATTTTGCATTCATCTACCTCAACCTTAAGCTCTGAAATCCCCTCCTTAAACCTCTTCAGCTTTTAATCTTTCTTTCCACCTTTAAAGTGCGTCATAAAATCTACCCTCTTCAGCCTTAATCTCTGTTTTTCTCACTGTTGAATGTTTTATTATGTTAATGATGATGCATGAATTCAGATTTTTTACCTTTTTTTGTGTTTAAAGATATAATGAAAGGAAGGAGGGAGACGCACAACAGGAAAATATAGGCCTGACACCTGTCATTGGGAAAATGCTGGAATCAATTACTAACTAAGTAGTAACAGTTCATTTAGAAAACGATAATTCAATCAAGCAGAGTTAACATGGTTTTATGGAAGGAAAATGATGTTCAACAAATTTGCAAGAGTTCTTTGAAGTGTAACAAAGTACTTGGATAAAGAAGACTGGTAGAAGTAGCATTTGGTTTTCCAGAAAGGTTTCAGAAATGTGCCACATACAGGACTGCTGCACATGGTAAAACCTTAAGGCATTAGTGACAACATGTTCGTATGAATTCAGGATTAGCCAACAGAAATTCTTTTATGTTGAGCAAAAATCTGGATGCTCAGCAGGTCCGGCAGCATCTTTGGAGGGAAATGGATAGACAACGTTGAGTTAACATCTTTCTTTAGACTTTTTTTTGTTGGTCAATATCGTGGGAGTGGTTGGAAATGAAAACGTCAAGAGAGAATGAAAGATCGGCATATATTGTCATCTTGGATGATCGGTAGGTGAGCAAGTCACGAGGAGGCTAAAAAGGTAAAGTGATATGTTAAGTGGATCAAGTTTCCAGTTGCCAAATTTGCTGATGTCAGGGTTGTTTAAAAAAAGAGGATTACAGGCAGGTTATATAAATGGGCTGAAATCTGGTGATAAAGTATTCCCATCAATGAAATGGAGAAATTTAGAATGCAGGGCAGAAACTAACAAGTAAGTCAAATGAAATGTTGGCCTTTATGAAAGGGAAATGAAAGAGAAGACTGGCCACAAATGTACAGCGTTGGACTACATTCACAGTACTCTGTTCAGTTTTTGTTTGTTTGCAATGAAGGCAGTTCAGTAAATGTTGACAGATTGAATTACAAATTGAAACAGGTTGGCCTTAAACACATCAGCATTTAGAAGGATGAGTGGTGATCTCATTGAAAGATACGATTCTGTGAAATTTGTCACGTGAATGTTGAGGAGGCTTGAGAGAAAGAATGTCGTCACTAACGACAGATGAGATGAAATTTCCTCCCTCAAGTTGATGAATCACAGAGCTGCAGTGGCTGAATCAGTGGAGCAACTGTCACACAGCTGCAGCTACTGGGTTTATTCCCAACCTCCAGTGCTCTATGTGTGGACATTGCACATTTCCCTGAGTATGTGAGTTTCCTCCAGGAGCTCCCCTCCCTCATGCCAAATACGTGTTGGTTGGTAATTTGATAGCTCATTGTTATTTTCCCCTACTGTTAGGGGGGGGGGGGGGGGGGGGGGAAGGGATAGAGGGGAGAATAAAATGGGATTAGTGGGAACAAGCAGATGAGTGGAGCTAAAGCCAAATTACATTTTAATTCCAATGCAGGAATACAAATATATTCAAGTTTGATCTGATATATTATAAATTATATCCACCTGCACTTCCAGCTTTACATTGCGACATTAAACATTGATTGTGTCAGCACAAAACAATGCATCGTAATAAGATTTGTAAAAATTTACAGAACAGAGTAATGGTTTTCACAATAAAAATAGAAAAATGCAATCTACTGATGAGAAAACACATTTTGATATGAATATTTTCTTTAAAGTCTCTGAAGGATTTCTGTTTAATTTCATTTGAAAGGTAACACAACACTCATTTCCTTAGACTAAATAGAGTATATGTAATACTATCCATTTAGTTAGAAGATACATTTTTCTAATATGCTTGCAATAGTGCTTCCATTGTTTCTGTGGGGAAAATACCTTTTATCCGTGTAAATCTCCAGCTTACTACCAGATGGGCACTAACTAGTGCTTTTCAGCAGCTGACACTCAGTATGAAGTCAGGAATTTTAATTATTCATTTTTACAAGGAGTGCTGGCTTAAGACAGCCTCTAACTTTATGCCCATTACTGCTTCAAGTTAACTAAGGTCAAGTCAAACAAAGTTAGACTTCAAGAACAAAAGTAGTAATGGGGAATTCATTACTCCAGGACGTGACCCTGACTTAAAGAAATAACATGACTCATTGACATTTTGTAGTGGCCTCAGGAAAACTGCAATTTTAATGTATCAACGATCCACAAGATGGCCACAAACATTTTTGTAACATTTCTCACAGTGCTTTATTTATTGAAATTTAAAACAGGTGTTTGGTGCTGAGGTTGCAACAACAATATTTTCTACTTCATGGCAAAGCCAGCTTTGCTAAAGGAAGTCAAGAATAAAAAAACCTCACTTACTCTTTGTATGCTGAACAGGTGTTCTTTCTAATGCGGAATACACTATGGTGTCTATTTGTGACTATGTACTGGATAAAGTTACAACAAATTTGTTTTCCTTCAAAAACACTCATGCTTGTGATCCCATGAGAAATAATGCCCTTGTCTTCCTTTCAGGTCCAGAACTAGAAGCATTTTTCTCCCAGAAATAAACACGACTTCCTGTCACAATGGTACTGTTCTTTCCCGGTGAAACAGGAGAAAACCTAATTTGCAGGTGTACGAGTAGAAAGGTAAATGGAGATGTGATGCCTGAGAGAGTGTGGCAGGTAGCTCTAGGTCTTCTCTCACAGTATTTTAAACAATCACTCTATTCAAAAATGTTTTTGCAACTTTTTTCACTTAAACTATAATTACAACCTTGCACAACAAAAATAATTACTTAAAATATGACATGGTTTGTGTGCATTAAAGTAATGCTTACTTTTCATAGAAACATAGAAACATAGAAAATAGGTGCAGGAGTAGGCCATTCGGCCCTTTGAGCCTGCACCGCCATTCAATATGATCATGGCTGATCACCCAACTCAGTATCCTGTACCTGCCTTCTCTCCATACCCCCTGATACCTTTAGCCACAAGGGCCACATCTAACTCTCTCTTAAATATAGCCAATGAACTGGCCTCAACTACCTTCTGTGGCAGAGAATTCCACAGATTCACCACTCTCTGTGTGAAAAATGTTTTTCTCATCTCGGTCCTAAAAGATTTCCCCCTTATCCTTAAACTGTGTGTTAAACTGTGTTAAACAAATGCATATCAAGCATTTGAATGGTTTCATTCTGAAACCATTCTGACAGATGCAACACCATATCTTTACCACTTAATGTTCAGTTGCCTAACAATTCACTGCAGTCAATGCACAAAACATACATGGCAGCAGCAGTGAATCACGTTCTAATTCCAATGTGTGGCGGTAACCAAATAATGTACTTATATTATCAATTGGGATATCTTTCAAGTTGTTCAAGTATCAAGTATCTGAAAAAGGGTCTCGACCCGAAATGTCACCCATCTCTCCAGAGATGCTGCCTGTCCCGCTGAGTTACTCCAGCATTTTGTGTCTACCTATCATTTAACTATTTGCTTTGCAAACAAAATTGATTTTTAAAAAGTTAAAAAGTTGTTGAATGAGTAACTGACCGAACTCTACCTTTTACCTGGATAAATGTTAATTTATCTTAATCATTGTTCAAAGAACCAATAGCTTCTGTTTAAAAAAAATAACGCAACACTCTGCACTTATTTGTTTCAAATAATATCTGGAAAAAAAACATTTTGTTGGTTTTGGCCATGACAGTGGAATGACATTACTATTGCCTTCAGCACTGCTGATCAAGAGAGATTGATATAGAAACATAGAAACATAGAAAATAGGTGCAGGAGTAGGCCATTCGGCCCTTCGAGCCTGCACCGCCATTCAATATGATCATGGCTGATCATCCAACTCAGTATCCTGTACCTGCCTTCTCTCCATACCCCCTGATCCCTTTAGCCACAAGGGCCACATCTAACTCCCTCTTAAATATAGCCAATGAACTGGCCTCAACTACATTCTGTGGCAGAGAGTTCCAGAGATTCACCACTCTCTGTGTGAAAATGTTTTTCTCATCTCGGTCCGAAAGGATTTCCCCTTTATCCTTAAACTGTGACCCCTTGTCCTGGACTTCCCCAACATCGGGAACAATCTTCCTGCATCTAGCCTGTCCAACCACTTAAGAATTTTGTACGGTTCTATAAGATCCCCCCTCAATCTCCTAAATTCTAGCGATATAGTACGATATGGTATAGTTCTGCCACGAGATGAGCCTCACATAGAATATGATGACACAGACAAGGAAAGCCTTTACATTTAAGCAAATGCAAGAGCTTTATTGGTTATTATATGCTACAAAATGTACAGATGCATCCATTAGGGTGCCTGTGCCTCTTGTGAACATTATGGGGTCATGCTAGGTGTACTGATTAGCGCAATTTCTCCATCTATCAATTTGGAGGATTTTTAGAATCCATCAAGGTAGTGTTAATGGGAATACAATTGTCTATGGTGCTCAACAGGAATTAGTTTAACTCCAAGCTTTCATTTGCAACCGCAGGTGTACTTCCGATAAGAAATGGGTGAGAAGCAGCAGCTGCCAGGCTCCAGAGGAAGAAAGAACACTTCTTTTGTGAAGCCAGGAGAGCTCTCAGGTTTCTCCTGCTTCAGTTTATGTTTCCGACTTAGCCCTGAGAGTCTCCTTTTCCTCAATGCCTGACCTAGGTGTCCCACTCAGCATTCCATTAATGTAGCCTTGCAGCCTTAATTTGCATTTGAGATCCCCGCGTTTCCATGGGACCTGTTTGGCAAGCACCAGAGTAGCCCAAAAGTAGGCACCATTAACATAGCAGCAGACAAGAATCCGTAGAAACACAAGCAGCAAGTTGTAGGCTAACCATGTTTGACCCATTTTGGCCAAGGTTAATTATTCCTCCATTTTGATATTGCAAATTTGAATAGTATTTCAAATTTGCAGTAGCAAAAGCTAATTCAGTAGTTTGTTTTGTTTTCTCTTTCGATAATACTTGTGAATTTGGCTGCTGTTGATTATTTAAAGCTCGCAATAGGCATTCTTTTAGGGTAGTACAAGTGAGTAATGGTCTCCCTGCTGCCTCAACTGACAACTGATAGCTCCTGAATAGTTACCATAATTAAAACAATAAAAAGGTATTAACATATTTTTAGCCACTTTCATGCAGTTAACCTAAAATTAAAAAGAACCAGCACTGTGAGAATTCCACAGAAATGATAATCTAACAAATGAGAATTGACATGGTATATTTTTCTAAGGTGTTGCACAAATTGCTTGCAAACAAAAATTGGAAACTGAACCAGCAGCAACATGGATACATGCATAAAAGTACTCATTTTATAAACTCAAATTTAGGAAATTGGTTGATTAAATTAGTTTATTAACCAGCATTCACTTTTTTTTACCAGATTTGATTATTGTGCTTTATATGATTGGATTATTGGTTCTTATTTCAATTATGCCACATGCACGCAAGAGGCTACGTCACAGTTCAGCCATGCGCAAGCTCCCTAACTCCTACTTAAACCCTGGTGGCCGTGACATTTCATGCACAGCCAGAATGCGAAGTATTATCCAACACTGCTAAAAATGAAGGAAGTATTAAACGCTCTGAAACATTTTGTAAAGTCCTCAGGTTTTCAAAAGGACTGCAAACCCATCTCCTGTAGTTCTCTCATCCTCAGTGAGGTGATACTTACGCCACAAATATTATTTGGAACTCTCAGATTTAACCATGCACCTTTCACAAAATCCCATTAGTGAGCATTTGTGCTTTCTGGAATTATTTAGTTTCGTTTAGTTTAGAGATACAATGAGGAAACAGGCCCTTCGGCCCAACGAGTTCGCACCGACCAGCAATTCCCGCACATTAACACTATCCTACATACACTAGGGACAATTTACATTTATACCGAAGCCAATGAACCTACAAACCTGTACATCTTTGGAGTGTGGGAGGAAACCAAAGATCTCTGAGAAAACCCATGCAGTCACGGGGAGAACGTACAAACTCTGTACAGACAGCACCCATAGTCGGGATCGAACACGGGTCTATGGCGCTGTAAGGCAGCAACTCTCCCGCTGCGCCACCATTATGCCCTTTGTTGTTGTTAGTAATTGGGAATGCAATGCTTTTCCATTTCCAGCTTCTGCTGAGCATCAAACGCGCTTAGAACAGGAAACAAAAGTGATAAATGCTGATTAATACGTTAATTATTCTGATTATGGAGACCTGCAAGTTTTAATTCAAGAAGATGCTGTGCAACACCAGCACAAAATATATGGGTTCAACACTAAAGTTTCAAATCTACACCAACAAAAGCTAATTCAATAGTTTGGTTTACTTCCATGTGGGATAATACTCCTCCCACACAGAGAACAGGAAATAGTCCTAATTTCAAATAAAAGCAGAAAATGCTGGAAGTACTCAGCATCTGTGGGAAGAGTAACAGAGTTAACATTTCAGATTGAGGTCCTCTTACATAACTGGGAAGCGGACAAAAGAAGCTTGTTTGCAAGGAGGATGGGTAAGATGTCTCTAATAGGATTAAACCAGGATACAAGCTATAAAAATGGCTATCTGGTCAATAAATGAATGGAAGCAGTTAGGAACTAAGAACATAAGACAAAAGAAAATAAAGTGATGAAGTGGTACTTTCTGCTACAATGTGGTTGAGTATCCACAATGGGTGTGGAAGATAATTTTTTTTAACCACTCCTCAAAGCAGATTCAAGTACTTTTAAACGTGAATGTAGAATTTAATTTCTCCCGATTTCTCATCATTCTTCTACTTTAGCATCAGCACCACCATGTAAAGGTCCAAACAAATGTTCCTTGCGTGGCCTATATCTTAATAGTATGAACAAATAATATTCCAATCAGTCTCTGTCTATAAACTTCTGCCTCTTCCACCTAGTTCTATTTGTCCAACATCCCCGAAAACAATTGGTTCTACATTGTCACCTTCTGGCCCATGACTCAGACCTCCCTCTCTCTTTTTTATACTGACTATCTACCCTTTGCACTCTGTCCTTATGCAGGTTTTGGACCCACATTGTCGACCATATTTTGCCTCCAGAGATGTTGCAGGACTTGCCGAGTTCATGGTGACTGGTAGTCAGTGAAAACTTTCTATCCAGGATGGAAATATCAAATACTAGAGGGCATACCTTTAAGGTGAGTGGGGCAATGTTTAAAGGAGATGTGTGGGGCTAGTTTTTTTTTTACACAGAGTTTGGTGTGTACTTGGAATATGCTGCTGGGCGGTGGCGTGTGGAGGCAGATATGATAGCAGCATTTAAGAGACTTTTAGATAGGCACATGAGTATGCGGGGAATGGAGGGATATGGATTATGTACAAACAGATAAAAGTTGGTCATAGCTTTATGTTTGGCACAGAAATTGTGAGCTGAAGGGCCTGTTCCTGTGCTGTAATATTCTATCCTCTGTTCCTCCAACAGGTTTTTACCAGATTCTATCATCTGCAATGTCCTGTGTCATTATACAATGCACTTCATACTTAAACTGCAGTATCAAGGCAATGTCAGAAAAGCCAAATTATTTAACTCTATTGGATCTGTTGGCCTCATGTATTCTGTCAAGGGAAGAATATATTTAAAACTCATAGACGCAAGAGACAGCTCTTTTTGTTGATCTCCACCAATCACTGGCCACCCGATATTTATTTGTATCCACCCATTGCTTGCCGGGCTTTGCCCCAGCCCTGCCTCTCTTTACCTCTACTTCATCAATCTGAAGAAGGGTGCCAATTGAAACATTGTCTGTTCATTTCCTTCCACAGATTCTAGCTCTTTGATTTTTGCTCAAATTTTCATCCAATCTTTTTTTGTTACCCCATCAATAAACCCAGTATTTTGCAGCGATATTTTTCAATATATTTCTAATAACATACTAGTTGTGAACATAGACATTATAAGATAAAACATGCTCTTTACTTCATTACTCCCGTGCTAGGTTAAACTGTTTCTCCCCCCTCTTCCTTATGACCCACCTGGATGTGTACCCATTTCTCCCTTTCCCCTTCTACCTATATTCATTGCTCAGTCATAATCAGCACTTCTTCAATTCTTATCTCTCTTATCATATTTTTTGTCTCTTCATCCCTGCCCTTTGTCCAACCATTTTCCAATCAAACCTCCCATCATCTGCATCCACCTATCGCTTGGCAGACTGTCCCATCCCCACCTCTCATCCAGCTTTCTCTACTCCCCCCTCCCACAACATTCAATCTGATGAACTCACAACCCAAAACATTGCCTATCCATGTTCTCCAAAGATGCTGCCTGTAAGGCGGAGTTATTCCAGCACTTTGTGTCTTTTTTTGAAAACTAGCAGCTGCAGTTCCATACAGTAACCTGTCCACGCATTGATAAACACCATTTTTAGCAATTAATCTTTCTGTCATCCAAAACTAAATTGACAATAACATCACCAGCAAACAACTTGCCCGATGAATCTTTCAATATATTGCAACATAATAAACTGTGTTCAATTTTGCTTTTGGAAAATACAGAACATGGTAAAGATAGTGCTGTTGAATGAGGTGAAGGTCTTTAGGGGGTCCCTACATCTCCCTAACCACAGGTATAAAATGTCGGCACCACAGCAATTCCAATTGAAACAGAGATCCAAGAAACTGATTTTTCTCGGTTCCCGGACGTGGCTTCGAAGGACGAGATGCCGAAGCGAAGAAGTGGAAGCTAAATATCCGAATGGAAACGGTGCCGAAAAGCCAAATAGCCGAAAGGGCGGGACGTCTAAAAGCCAACTAACCGAATGGACGCAACGCCGAAAAGCCAAATAACTGAAAGGGCGGGACGTCTAAAAGCTAAATAACTGAAAGGGAACGTCGTCGAAAAGCCAAATAAACGAAAGGACGCAACTCCTAAAAGCCAACTCACCGAACGGAAGCAATGCCGAAAAGCCAAATAACGAACATGATGATGCTGGGGGGGTGGGACGTCAGCGATTGGTCCAGACCCCCGCGTCCATCACATCACTGGCTGGGGGAGATGGGAGGATGGGGGTCATTTTCCCCACACAAGACCGCCCGGGGCTGGAGGGTGACTGGGCACTCTGAACCCGAGCACCAAGGTGTAAGCGGCTGAAGGAGCGCATCCCTCAGGACAGCCCTACTCTGGTGTGGGGGTCGGGTGCCGGTGCATCGCGGCCAGTGACTCTGGGTGGGCGGAAGGACCAGACTGTCCCCAACTCTGCTGCAGGTGACGGGGACGTTGACGGGTTTCCGTCCCCGTGTGTCTGCTGTCCGGAGCCGCGACCCCGCGTGTACGTGCGCTGCCGACCCACAGCTAGTCACAGTGAGGCCGCACGGGGAAGACGAGGGGGAGGGACAGCGTAATCCCAGGGGGAGAGTAGGGCTGTCCCGAGGGATGCATCATGTCCGTTATTTGGCTTTTCGGCGTTGTGTCCGATCGGTGAGTTGGCTTTAAGGCGTTGCGCTCTTTCGGTTATTTGGCTTTTCGGCGTTGTGTCTGTTCGGTGAGTTGGCTTTTAGACGTCCCGCCCTTTCGGTTATTTGGCATTTCGGCGCCGCGTCTGTTCGGTTAGTTTGCTTTTCGGCATTGTGTCCTTTCGGTTATTTGGCTTTTCAGCGTTGTACACTTTCGGTTATTTGGCTTTTCGGAGTCGTTTCCGTTCGGTTATTTTTCTTCCACTTCTTCGCTTCGGCTTCTCGTCCTTCGACACCACGTCCGCACACGTTTTTCTCATCCACTGTGAAATAAAATAAGGACATAACAATTCCAAAATATCTTTATCAGAATGCGCTTTACAGAATTTCAACAAGGGCATATCTAACAACACAACAGCTGTTCCCAGTGAGCAATCAGATGAGTTTATGCTCTGACATCTGCAAACCGCATGACATAGTCTTTTTTTTCTCTACTGCAAGATCCTGTCATAACTGAGACCTGTGATATATCAATCGTGAATTCAGGATTACCTTAAGAAAGCTTTTTATCCTTGGGCAAACAAACACGCAATTGTAATGCAATTGAAGGATTCATATTATTCTGTAATATATTGATTATCAATTTTCACTTTCCAAAATTCACAATTTGACATCCTTACTTTCTAAAATACAAATTTAGTGCTGACTTAAAACTACTAAATACTGATTGCATACACTAATCATGATCTTCTGCATGCCCTGTACTTCAGCAGTTTTATGCTATTTGTTTTCATAATAATATAGGAGAAAACATATTCCTTCCGAGCCCAGAAAGGAATTTTAACTCTCAAGAGCAGGCAAATTCAGGATAGAGGGTTGATAAAATATTATCCATCTGAAACCTCTTGGAAAGGGTGGTATGGTGATGCAGTAATGGTGTTTGTTCTTGTAATCCGACCTGCCCATTTGGATAATCAGCCACTCACTCCTGTCATTCAACAAGTCTGTGCCTCTTTCTTAACAGCATTTTCAAATTGTTGGGATAACAACAAAGTAAAAGGAGATATGTTTGATTTGTTAAAGCACTTTTCTTGCGCTTCAAGTGGCCCATGTGGAGCAAGAAAGTGTGTCCCCAGACCCAATATGCTAACTTGCATGTGGCTACAATTTTTTGACTCTCTAACTTGCACCAATTGTATTCACTTTAAGCTCTAACCTACGATTTATTTATTTTTTTTAATTAAAATTTTTTTTATTTATTTATTTATTCCGAACAAGTAAGACATTAAAGACATTAATAGTAACAAAATCGAAATTATCAAACAATTGGACTTTACAATCAATATTCACAAAGCAATGAAAAGAACAAAATCAAAGTTCCAATGTCCAACTCTGTGTCTGTACAAGCTCAAAAGGAGTGCGCTTGGGGAGCTTGGTTAAAGCTTGAAGGGAATATAATGGTGTATGTTATTGCTTATTGAATATAATGGTACAAGTTATTATGACTTGCAAGTTATTGTCTCAGATATGATGATGAGGAGGAAAACACTTAAAAAATAATTAATTTCTGCAAGATTGTCAGGAGACCAGGTTTCCTATATATAACATCCCTCCTCCCGCTTTCATCCTGGCTCCATGTACATATTGGAGTTCTGCAAATAAAGTTAAACCTAACATTTCAAAGAATTGCTACAAGTGCTTCTGATTGGGTCACGATTCCCTGCAGAATTGTCCTATTCTGTAACTTTCCATGCATTTTTTAAATCCACGGTTTATTAACATTCAGACCTCAAAGTAATATTTCTATGACCTGACAGCCAGTAACCAAGTACAAGGCTGTAAAAGCAGATTAATAAACAAATGTCCTGCAGGTTAATTTTTTCATCTACCTAATAAAAAAAGCTGCAATGACATTTGAAGATGTGATTTAGATCTGAATTACATTGTAGAAAACCATGTCGATTCGGAAACCTAATACTATTAAGAGGCAAGATTTTTTTGTTTCACTGCTTTCTTTTTCATCTATTCACATCGTAAACTATTGCCAGTAACAGCATAATCTATTACATATTTTTCACCAGCTACATATGAATGTTAACATGGCAAAACAGTTGGTTAGAAGAAGATGCCCTCAATGCTTAAGCAAATTGCTTTGAAATTTGGAATGAACTGGGTCTACAATAATAGTTGTCTAATAGGGTATTTTAAAGTTGCAATTCTGAATGTGTCTTGTATACATATTATATGCAATGGGCTAAAGGTTAACATCAGAACAAGAGAAATGTTTTTTTTTTAAACTTCCAAAGATTTCATTATTAATATTTTATAAAAAATAGAAAAGCAAAAATCTGAAATAAATTTTGCCTTTGGTATTTCTTCGAAATGAAGCTCTGGAGTAGATTTTCTGCCTGAGGCAAAGTATGGTTAACAGTTCCCTGATCTCCCCAAGGACAATATGTGAAGTTTAAACATTAAAACATCTATATGTGAAGAACCATGGCTGTCCTTTACCAGCTGGCACTAAAAAATGTATCTTTTTCAGGTTCCTCAGCCAAATTTACAAAATCTGAGCGAAATACAACACATTATAAATAGGTGTAAAAAACTCAATAGCAAAGTAGACGTGTTAACATAAAAAATACAACTCTACATACAGTTTTGAGTAGGGACTTAAACTGCTACATTGCAAAGTAAATGTTTGCAAAGTATTGAAATTCCTTTTATTTGACCTAGAATTTGTGACAAGCAGCCCCTATCTGTTGTTGAACTATGAAGATTGAGTTCACACCACCTTGCCTGTTTTTCTCCAGGAGAATCTTATGTAGAAATGAAATGGCTTCTTTGATGAAACGACCTTCCATATTGGATGTGCCATGAATAACCTCGCCTACAAAATATCTTAAATAAATGTTTAAGGCACTCCCCAGTTTAGCTGGCTGTCAAACCTGACATAAATATTTAATATTTCTGACCTTCAAAAGGCATTACAAATGATCCAAATTATAACAAATATTTAAAACTTATAATGAAATACAAAAATTAACGATTAAAAGAATTTAAATAATTCTAAATTAACCAATATTATTTGAGCCCTTTCAATTCTTCTCTGATAAAATTGAGAAGGAACTTACCCTGGTGGAAATTATTGAAGTGATTTACCAAAACATCTGGCCGGGGTTGGAGTTTAGATTTAGATTTATTATTGTCGGGTCTATCAAGGTACAGTGAAAAGCTTAGATTTGCATGCTATCCAAACAGATATACTATGCATAAATACAATCAAACTCAAGAACAATAGATAAAGCAAACTGGAAGATACAAAGTGCATAATATAATTTTCAGCATTGTAGCACATCAGTTCGATAGATAAGGTCCAAAGTCCACAATGGGGCAGAGGTCAATTGGGCAACACCCTAGCTTATGGAAGGACCATTCTGATAAGCCTGATAACAGAGGAGAGCAAGCTGTTCCCGAGCCTGGTGGTACGCACTTTCAAGCTTCTGCACCTTCAGTCTGATGGAAACAGGGAGAAGAAGGAATGACTGGGGTGGGACAAGTCTTTGATCATGTTGGCTGTTTTTCTGAGGCAACATGATGTACAGGTGGAGTCAATGGTGGGAAATCTGGTCTGTGGGATGGACTGGGCTACAATACAATTCCGGCAATTTCTTGCGATTTTGAGCTGAGCAGTTCCCAAACCAAGCTGTGATGCAACTCGGAAGTATGCTTTCTATAGTGCATATATGTAAGGCTGGAAGAGTCATTGGAGACATGCCGAATTTCCTCAGACTCCTGAGGAAGCAAATGGAGGAATGTGGAATGAGTTAACACAATATTGTCTCTCTCGTTAGATTCAGCAAATCTATGCAGCTCTTAAAATTTAAAATTTATTGGGAAATATTGGAATTAGAAAATGCATACATTTCCTCAAATTTTTTCCTCTTCAATTTAGACACTAAGTATTGGATATGTCTTTTCAAGTTTACCTAAACTGTACAGCATCCACTGATTTTTAAAACTGTAAGAATGCCAATAAAATAAAGTCTATCCTTCGTAAAATCTATTTAAAATGTTTCAATATCAAAGCCATCAATAATGCTTTCAGTGAAATGTTTAGTATTCTGCTGAGGCAAAACTTAGAAAGTTGAAGGGAAAGGAACAGACAATAATTCAGGTTTCCAAAATGAATAATAATGAGTGTGTCAAGAGGTCACAGGGCATTCAGATTAAAGAGTTTGCTTCCATGGTCAGATTAGAGGAAAAAAAATCTGAAGGGTCTTTATTTAAATGCAAAACACTAGCAATGGGGAAAACAAATGAATGACACAAATAGATCTTTAACTGTATTATTTTCACTTATATTTGTCATCCCAAAGCAATAATTCTAGTCTGCAACCCCATGGAACATCCTGGTGAATCTCTTCCATACTCTTCCCAACTTAATGACATCCTTCCTGGAGCTGGGTGATCACAAATCAATGCTCTAAGTGTGGTCTCACTAATGACTGGCAGTTGCTTCATGATGCCCCAACTTTTGTACTCAATACTCTTCCCAATAAAAGAAAGTGTACCAAACTCCTCATTCACCAACCACACTGTCATCCTGACTCGCCACAGTAAAGAGGCTGTCCCACTGCGGCGACCTAATCTGCGAGTTTAGAGGAGTTTGACCTCGATTCAAACTCGCAGCATGGTCGACACTAGGAGGTCCTATGAGGTAACTGGAACTCTCCTTCATGCTCGAGGGAAGTTCCCGCATACTGGCGGCCTCAGCTAGGTCGCGGACATTTTTTGTGTGTGTGGTCAATCGATCCAGCTCGAGGTTTATCAGGCGAGTGCCCTCGAGCTTGAAGGTCAAAAACAGTCGCTGAAAGGTCGCCGCAGTGGAACAGCCCCTTTCGGGAACGTGCACCTGTACACTCAGATTTCTTCGTTCTGCAACACTCTCCAGGGCTCTACCATTTACTGTGTAAGTCCTAGCCTGATTTGACATACCAAACTGCAACACCTCGCACTTCTCAGAGATAAATTTCAATCCTGATAGTAGTATTTAAAATTATGAGGGCCAAAGATAAGGAAGAGTATCCAAATCTTTTTCCCAGGCTGGAAATGGCGAAGACTGGAGGGCATAGCTTTATGTTCAGAGGAGAAATGTTTTAAGCAAATGCAAGGACATAAGATTATAAATTATAGGAGTAGAATTAGGTCATTTGGCCCATCAAATCTACTCTGCCATTCAATCATGGTCGATCTATCTCTCCCTCCTAACCCCATTGATCTGCCTGCTCCCCATAACCTCTTACACCTGTACTAATCAAATGTGGTGCAAGTTTGTTTTGAGATTGAGAAAAAATGATCTTACATTGCAAAATCCAGTTTGAAAGGACATAAATTTCACTGGATATTTGTGTGACTTGTTTAAACAACCCAGCCATGGAAACCATCATCCCTCCATCTACCCCTTATCTTTATTGTTAGCTACAACCTCAAAAATTCTAACAGATTTATTAAACATGATTTCCCTTTTATAAATCAAGGTTGGATTATGCCCAATCCTATTATAATTTTCTATCTTTTTTGCCACTTCTTTAATAATTGATTTTAGCATATCCCCTATATTTGATGTTGGGTTAAATGGCCTGCAGTTCTCCATTGGTTTTCTCCCTCCTCTCTCAAATAGTGCGATTATATTTGTTGCCAAAGGCGATATTCAAGTGTTAAGGGAATCAAGGGATGTACAGTAGGTTAGTACAAGAAAATGGAGCCGCGGTGAGGGATCAGCCATGCAAAGCAGGTATGAGGGACAGAATGATCTACCCTCCTACTTCTATTGTTTGTGCCCTTGAAATATTTTAAACCCATTTGAGAAATCTAATAAAGTATTTTAAATGTAAATGTTGGTACACTAAGCATCAGCACAAATTACTACTATTTTTTGCAATTTTCATTTGTTAGTGACACAAATCTCTCAAATGTGTATATCTGTTATAACAATGTAGATTACGTGGATCAACCAACAAGCTGGTCATAAACTTCATCAGTATGCACATAATCAGTTCAGCTATTATATTCTTGGCAATTTTCATTCCCCATGAGATAAGAGGCATACTCTAGGTGAAATTCACAATAGAGGTTTACTTGGACCCCGCAAAGACACTGATCACTTCCTATATCTCACGAACAATCTCTCAGTGAAAGCCAAGGTGACATACTGAAATTTACCACTGCCTTCCATGTGCCATGCTTTGGTCAATCAGGAGAAACCTAATACGCTTCTGAGACTGGACAACCTGCTGTGAGCATTACAAGCCATGGGCAAGATACTATTGATGCCCTTCACACAATATCGTCCAAATCCACGGCCACATAAACCAACCAATATCAATGTCCATCCCAGGCCAACATCCCCAACTATGCTCAGCAGGTTATTCGCATGTTTAACATCAGACCACCAAAAAAAATGTTATTCCAGATCTGTCACAGGAAGTGATTAACAGGAAGGCAGACAGAAGATTTGAGGATGTGCACAAAGCCTTATTGATGAGATGCAGAATCCTCACCGACTCCTGGGAATCTCTTTATGCCCATGAGCACTCTGTGAGCACATAGAAGTCTTGCATAAAAGGGGGAAGAAGCACAATCCACACCGCTCCCAATCCCATCACGTATCTCCTGCACCACCTATCATTCCCACGTTAACATCATAAGCCACAACAGACCATAACGTGGGGGATATATACGTGAGGGCGAAGAATAGGAGGAGGAGCAGCAGACAACAACAAAGAAGCCTTCCTCGAGGAACAAGATTTTTGTATGGGGAATGATAGAGCAAAGGTAAAATCAAAGGCAACACTCTTGGCCCTCAGGATCCATTGAAAGGAATTCACAGTATACAAAGGAATACATTATTCTATGGTCAAATTCACAAACCCAATATAATAATCAATTTGGGAGCATTTTTCAGTTAAAATATGGTTAGTTAAGATTGATAATGATCTTGTCATTGTCAAATGGTTGACTCATTTATGGTTTTAACAATTGTAAATTGATTGGATAAATGATGGGATGTGCTCTATTTTACCTGTTAAATTCTATGCCATTGGGGAAATTTCTCCATGCTATATTAAGTTTCAGTGAACTTGTTAATCATATAACATAAACGAGTGCTGCTGTTAGAGATGCTTGAATAAAATGATCCTTTAAATTCTTCTCAGGAGTGTGAGAGTGAGTGAGCGAATGCGTGTGCGTGTGTATGTGGTAAAGATTTTATTGATGGATACTCAAGTCACTCTTGGGATATTGTGGGAAGCAAATATATATCCTAGCAAATATATTTATATCATCAGCAGGCAGTAGTGCGTTGCTGGAAGGCTGGTGGGTGGCTAATGTTGTGCCTCTATTTCAAAGAAGCTTCAAGGAAAAGCCTGGGAACTGCAGACTAGTGAGCCGAACATTGGTGGCGGAAGATTTATTGCAGGGGATAGGATCTACATGCACTTGCAAGGACAAGGGATAGTGTACATGTCTTTGTGTGTGGGAAATCGTGCCTCACCTATTTAATTTTTAAAAAAAGATTACCAAGAAGATAGATGACGTAAGAACGGTAGACATTGGCTACTTGGTAATCAGCAGCCGTTAAATGTGAATGTAAGTGGTGCAGTTAGAAAGTTTGTGGATGATGGTAAAACTGGTGGTACAGGAGATGGTGAAGATTATGTACAATTACAATGAGATGTTGATCAACTGGACCAATGACCGATAAATTAAAGAAGGAGGTTAATTCAGATAAATGGGAGGTGAAGAATTTTCGTGCAACAAACCAGGGCAGGAATTATACAGTAAATGGTAGGGTGCATGGGGTTTTGTAAAACAGAGAAACCAAGGGGTCCAAGTATATAATTCCGTGAATGTTGATGAAACTGGTGCCCAGGGTGGTAAAACACAGGAATTTGGCATCCTTGCTTTCATCGGTTAGGGGGCTGTACCAGATGTTGGTATGGCCGCATGTGGAGTACTGTGCATAATTGTAGTCGCCCTGTGATGAGAAGGACGTCATTAAAATGGAAAGTATGCAAAAAAGCTTTACAAGGTCTGGAGGGTTTGAAATATAAGGAGAGGTTGTGTTTTTTTTTCCCTGGAGCATATGTTGCTGAAGGATCATCTTGTAGAGGTATAGAAAATCATGAGGGACATAGATACGGTGACACAGTCTCTTCCCCGGTGTAGGGGAGTCAAAAATGTAGAGGCGTATGTTTAAGGTGAGAGGGGAAAGTTTTAAAAGGGACCCAATGGGCAACTTCTTACACACAGGTGTGTATACATGAAATGATCTGTCAGAGAAAGTGATAGAGGCAAGACTAGCTCAATTAAGCAATGAGGTTAGCATGTGCGAGTTGGGCCAATGGGCCTGTTCCATGCAGTATAGTTCTATGACTCTAAACCATAAACAGGGCAAGAGCAAGAAACCAGATCTTTGAAATCAGATATGCCTGCAGATCAACAGAAGCTTTCAATATGCAAGAGGTGTAGACAGCTGAATGTTTCTCTTACTTAATTTGACAGAATATACTTCCAAGTCGAGAATATTATTTAATAATAAATAATGCTCTGGAATCCCACTGCATTGCCCCCAAACCCGAAAAAAAATGCCATCTGATACTCGCAACAAGCAATCACTAACACCTCCCTATAAAATGCACATGCTCATCAGTCCACCATGCTACAGGTGCTGACTCCATCAAAACGTAACTGACTGCAAATGAAGCAAACATACCTCTAAAGGAATGAGGAAACACAACAGAGAAATAACAAAACTTGTTAACTTGCAAGTTAATAAAGAAAAGTACGTCCCAGGAATCAACTGAAGGATCTTGGAAAATTCTATTTTTTCCTCTCTTCTGCAAAAAATTAATTGATATCATCTGTTATTTGTTCTTAAAGGGTTAATAATAAATGCAAACTAAGCATACTTTGAATTTAAAGATTGCCCCAACCTTTGAAAGAGGTTGAGCTGCTCCTTTGTGCTCAGTAGTCAGAAGCAAGACTTTTTCAATAATCCACAATTTATTAATTTGATCAGGCCAGAGACTGTAAATGCAAAACTAAGCATCATTGCTTACTGGAGTACTTTGACATTTTTGTCTTGAAGTCTCATTAATTTCAAAGCATACCAAAAATGCACTGGAAATGTTAACTGATCAATACACTGCCTCATTTATGTAGCACTGCAGTTCAAATCCCAGTGGGCCTTCAGACCAGAAATTAACTCCGTGAAATATCAAATGTAAATGTTGAATAGTGTCACATTGATGAGAATACAACTCTCAAAAACTCATTTCATCCGGGCAAAAATGCTGGCACAGCAAATTACCTGTACTTTAAAAAAAGGTTAAAAGTTCCTCCATTAAATTTATGTAATGACTTTTGCATGTGAACTTCTGCTAAAAGATTTGCCGCCATTCTATTTATCAGACAATTTGGTTGATGGATAATTGAAGATATAGGATATCTGCTGATTAACCTATTCTAGAGTCCTGCTGTTTTTAATAAATGTCACAACATCCCCCAGGCAGGCAGATGTTACTGTCCCTCAGCAGTACTTTTGCACCTTTAACATTTGGAATTGTTTTGGAGGGTGTCAGGAGGTTATTTCTCACCTTACATTTGAACAATTATTTATTCACTTCTAATATCTCCGTATTCGCTTTGGATTCCATTTTTGTCCGACTGTAATTCTGTGAAGTACGTCGGCACAATTTTCTAAGCTAAGGGCAAGTTATTAACTTAAGGTGCCACTGGTGTTGCACAAGTCCTCTTCTGAAACTTTCATCTACAGACAAATTATCCAGGTCATTGTCTACCACATACAGCAAACGCACATGCACTCTTTAGAGCATTTCGGAAAATACCACAACCATTAATGATGGAATTAAATAATGGTTAGTTGGTAAAGGAAATGAGGAGCATTAAACAGAAAAATCTGGTTTGAAATCACAGAAGGAAAATGTCCAGTGATTTTGAAAGGTCAATTTGACCAGTAAAGAACCTAAAGACAATGGAAGCAGAGTACAGAGCACGGTATGTGTTTAAACCCAGCAGCTGAGTACAAACCTCTCCCCTGTACTTCTCTGAAAATGGAAGTCTAATTATAATAAAGCTATGACAAAGATCAGTAACATTTTGAACATTATAGATATGAACTACAAACTGTCTTGGTTGCGCTAAGGACTTCAAGCTTTTTTGAGGTCTTTGATATATTTAACTTTTTTTGTTTATTATGTTATCTATGAGTACAGCTGCTCCTCAATCTACGATGGGGTTACGTTCCGATAAACCCATTGTAAATCGAAAATATCGTAAGTCGAAAACGCATTTAATACAATTTGATCACGTGACTGGAAGATCCGGTTCCAGTGGCGCTGCGAGTCAGCTACCTCGCCTGCAGCGGGTTTGTTGTTTTGACTTTTTTTTTTTTTTTTGTATGTCCAAAAGTATGTTTTAGTGTTTCTCTGTATGTCTAGTGTGAGGGGAGTGAGTGGTGTTGGGGTGGGGGGTAAATAGGGGGAAAACCGTTTATCAGGCGCCTACCTCGACAGAGATGCGACTTTCTTCCTCATCACTTCTTTGCCCCCCTCCTCACGGCCTTACAGCTGGTTTGGTGCGGCCTTTCCCGGAGTCAGGCTCAGAGCTTCAGCGGCGGCACAGTGGGGACTTTAACAACGCAGGCTCAGAGCTTCAGCAGCGGTGCAGCGGGGACCTTTAACATCGCGGACCCCCTTGTCGTGGGTCGCCGGAGAAGAGCTCCGACCGCCGGCCTGCGGCCTACACCATCTCGAAGCCGCGGCCTCCGGTAAGGAGGTCGCCGATTCGGCAGCTCCGGGCCGTGGGGTGCGCTCGACCTGTCCCAACGTCGGCGTTCCGACCATCCCGACCAGAGGGGTTGAACCGTCTGTGGCGGTGACTACGGAGGGGCAGGGCTCCAACCATGAGTGAACAAGGAGAGGAGGAGGAGGAGGACTGTCTGAACTGTACTGCCAGTGAAGAATACTGTGGTGGATGTTAAGTCAAGTCAACTTTATTTGTCACACACACATATAAGATGGGCAATGAAATGAAAGTGACAATGCCTGCGAACTGTGCAAAAACTACAGAACAGAATAGAACAGAACCAGTATTTACGTTAGAAAAAAAACAAAAATGTTAAAAAGACACAACACAACAGTAAATTAGCACAGTAATTTAGTCCCTGGTGAGATAAGAGTTTACAGTCCAGATGGCCTGTGGGAAGAAACTCCGTCTCATCCTCCCTGTTTTCACAGCATGACAGCGGAGGCGTTTGCCTGACCGTAGCATCTAGAAGACTGTTGCTGGGGTGGAAGAGGTCCCCCATAATGTTGCTGACTCTGGATCTGCACCTTCTGATGTATAGTTCCTGCAGGGGGGCGAGTGTAGTTCCCATAGTGCATTCGGTCAAACGCACTACCCTCTGCAGAGCCTTCCTGTCCTGGGCAGAGCAGTTCCCAAACCAGATTGTGATGTTGCCGGACAAGATGCTTTCTACAGCCCCAGAGTAGAAGCACTGAAGGATCCTCAGAGAGACTCTGAATGTCCTCAGCTGCCTGAGGTGGTAAAGGCGCTGCCTTGCCTTACTCACCAGTGCGGCAGCGTGTGTTGTCTATGTCGGATCCTCCATGATGTGGACTCCCAGGTATTTAAAGCAGCTCACCCTGTCCACAGATGCCCCATTTATCTCCAGTTGCGTGTATGTCCTAGGATGTTATGCCCACCTAAAGTCCACAATCAGCTCTATTGAATATTTATTACATGTCACTCAGTGAGGCTCAAACGAAACTTAGTTTCCACAGCCATACAACCAGAGACAATTCTTACAAGACATACAAACAATTCAATTTACACAAACATCCATCACAGTGAATCTCCTCCTCACTGTGATGGAAGGCAAAGTCTTTTCTCTCCCCTGCACCATTTCCCCCCGATGTCGAAGCCCCAGGCGGGCGATGGTAAGTCCCACGGCCATTTTAGGCCGCGCCAGGCGATGTACGGCCCCGCTCCAGGCCCAAAAGTCACGTTAGAGCCCCCGGCGGGCACTGGAATGTCCCGCAGCCATTAAAGCCGCGCCGGGCGATGTACGGCCCCGCTCTGGGTCGTTCCAACCCCGCGACACGGGCTGGAGAAGTCGCGTTGCGGGAGCTCTGGAAAGCGGTCTCTCACCCGGACCAGCGAGCTCCCGATGTCCCAGTCCACCGGACCTGCGGCTGCAGCTGGAGCTTCCGCGCTCCGGGGTCGGGCCGCAGCAGCGAGTCACCACCGCTCCCCACGCTCCGAGGCCGGCCAGCCCCACGATGGTAGGTCCGCAGCTCCGCAGGCTCCGTGACTGGAGCCCCCAGGTCATTCCTGGTTGGAGGCCGCTCCACGGTGCTAGGCCCTAACGACAACGGAGACCCGACAGGAAAAAGGTTTGGTCTCCCGTGCAGGGAAGAGATTTTTACCAGTTCCCCCCTCCCCATCCCCCCCCCCCCCACATATACACAGTTAAAAACAGTATAAAAAAAACACAACAACTACATTTAACTAGACAAAAAAATAAAAAAAGACAGACAGGCTGTAGGGGCCGCTGCAACACAGAGTCGCGCCGCCAACACCAGATTAAAGTACACAATCAGTTTTGATGACATTCAAGCGGACGTTGTTGTCCTGACACCAGAGTGCCAGATCAGCCACCTCTTCCCGGTAGGCCTTCTCATCGTTATCAGAGATCAGTGTCATCAGCAAACTTGATGATGGAGTTGGAGCTGAACCTGGCCACACAGTCATGTGTGTACAGGGAGTACAATAGGGGGCTAAGGACGCAGCCCTGGGGGGATCCTGTGTTCAGGGTGAGGGTGTTGGATGTATGTCTTCCCATCTTGACTACCTGGGGCCTGGCAGTGAGAAAGTCCAGGACCCAGGCACACAGGGGAGTGTTAAGCCCCTGTTCCAGCAGTTTCTCAGCAAGTCTGGTGGGGACTGTCATATTGAAAGCCGAACTGAAGTCAATGAACAGCATCCTCACATAGCCCCCCTTTTCGCTGTCTGTGTTGAATTATGTTGTGTATGGGCTCATGTTGTCGACCTCCCTGTGGTGAGCCCAGTCAACTGACCTCAGTCAGGCAAACGATAACAAACAGTGACAGCAGCAGCGCCGCAGCTTGGCGCCAACCCGGAGCATGCGCCCTTTTTAGGGCGGGCACCCACGGATGTCGAACCGGATGGCATCACCCTGCTGCAGACTTCTGCTGCCTCAAAAGCACGAAGAAGATGTTGTGCGTATTATGTCCTTTTTTCATTGCAACGCTGCATGGTAAATTAATTTCGCTGCATCTTATGGCGCATGTGACAAATAAATTTGAACTTGAACTTGAGCTACGGCTCGTTGCCCAGCGTTTGCACCATCGTAAAATCGAAATATCGCAAGTCGAAGCATCGTAAATCGGGGAGCATCTGTGCTGTGTTTACATACCTGTTAAGCTGCTGCAAGCAAAAATGTCATAGGCGATGGTATGTATTTCTGTACATATGACATATTGCAGTGTTATAGAGTTGCTGCTATGATATGCCATAGAATTTTGATATACAATTTAAAAACTGCTATTAAGACTAGAGGGATCTTGCAGAGTTGATCCACCAGAAAAACTGGGATGAGAAATTATAATTATGAAGAGGCAATGATGCCAATGGGAATATTTCTAATAAAGGAGAGGAAACTAAGGTGAGATAAAAAAGTTTTTTCAAAGGTTTCACACTTTCTAATGAGGAATGAGCATTGATGGACTTCTTTGACCTTATTAATATGTTCACATTTTCAAAGAGGAAAGCTATTAACTTGTAGCAAACATAAATATCACACACTTTTGCCTTAAATCCCACTTTTTAAAATAATTAAATACTGTCTTTTAAAAATTCCTTGACTGATGCACACCAATTCATGAATTGCCAGCCGAGGTCTCCAGACTTTAAATGCTCGCACCCAAATATAGGACCATTTAGATTGTGCCTTTTTACAGTGAAAATACTCCATGTCATAGGGACAGAATTCAGCCATTTGGCCCATCCAGACTACACCACCATTCAATAATGGCTGATCTATCTTTTCCTCTCCACCGCCTTCTCCTGCCTTCTCCCCATAACCTTTGACACCCTTACTAATCAAGAATCTTTCAATCGTCACTTTAAAAATGCCCAATTACCCAGCCTTCACAGCCATCTGTGGCAATGAAATTCCATAGATTTACCACCCTCTGACTAAAGAAATTCCTCCTTATCTTCTTTCTAAAGGCACGTCCTTTTATTCTGAAGCTATGGCCTCTGGTCCTAGAGTCTCCCACTAATGCAAACATCCTCTCCACATCCAATCTATCCAGGCTTTTCACTATTCAGTAAAGGGCCTGTCCCACGAGCATGCGACTCCATGTGGCAAGCGCGACCTAAAATGGTCGCTTGAGCCGTATGGCCTCGCGGGGCCAGTCCCACTTCGATCGCCGGAGCCGTATGGAGTTGTGCGGAGCTGGTCCCGACATCGCGCGGGGCTCCGAAAAACTGACCGTGTTCAAAAATTCCGCATACACAGCGTCTCGATGCCGTACGCACATCTTGACGCCGTACATCATGCGCGAACTTCCCGTGGACTTCGCTCGAATTTCACGTCACTCACTCGACCTCCGCGCGGGCCCCCCCCTTCTGGTTTGGTCGCGCTCGCCGCATGCAGGCGCATGCTGGTTGGACCGGCCCTGTACGGGGATCACTCGACCTCCGCGCGGCCCCCGCTTCCGGTTTGGTCGCGCATGCTCGTGGGACAGGCCCTTAAGTTTCAATGAGGTCCATCCTCCTCAATGACTGTGCATTGCACTTGTTTTATCCAAAACCCATCCACATGTTTGTTATAATCCTGAACTGTGCATACCGTGAAGGCGATGACACTCCTCTGTGTTGACTCCCATTCAAACCAACTGTTAATGTAGCGGCCAGTATTTACAAGCACCATGATGCATCGCCTTACACGGTGGTAGTTTTGCTGGAGGAGCTGAAAAACACAACAGGCCAATATAGATGAGCGCGAGTATTTGTCCGACTATTTTTGACACACAAAATCAAACTACAAGATTATGAGAAAATGGCTTAACTTCTTCCAGTCTAAAACATTTTTTTTAATGATTAATCATAGAAAATAGGTGCAGGAGGAGGCCTTTCGGCCCTTCGAGCCAGCACCGCCATTCATTGTGATCATGGCTGGTTCATTAGCTTCAAATATTTTTGGAAGACAAGTTCGACCACTACAAAAAATGCTGGTATTGACCAACATTTGAAGAAAGTGAGAGATTAAATGTTTCAAGTCAAAGAACTGGGAAGATGTCAAAACTTTCCCAGTTCTGACAAAAGGTCTCAAACCTTAAACATTCACATTTTCACATATGCTGCTTGACCTGCTGAGTATTTTCAGCTTTTTCTAGCTTTATTTCAGATTTTCAACACTTCTAGTTCTTCGATATTCTACCTTGCTCTCTTAATAACACAAAATACCACCAGAATCAAATAAGAAAACTTTTTCACAAAATGGAATGGACAACTTATTATCTGTAAGTTCTGTGCAATTATAATTATTGGTAACCACAATATGTATTATACAGTATGAACATATATGCCTAAAATATGGGCAGAAATGGAAGCTAAAGTGAGTGCATACTGTGGCTAAAGGGTTTGTTTAAAGGTCACACAATGCAGCAAAAAGGCATGGCTGACCATCTATAGGCAGATCCATGTTCTGATGTCCAGAGTCCACTTCGACGCAACTGGGTAAATCTTGCATTGGTTGAGATTGCTCCATGGATGGGAATGGGGAATATAGCTCAGACCACCAGAGACCAAGATTTGCCTTGTGTTAACATAAACACCGGATATACACCAGCAATGAAATTCCTAGTTCACATGAAGTTCAGTGTCCACTTTTTATCTTTAATGTCACAATGGAAGACATTATCTTGTCAGAAGCCTTCTTTTATCCCAGCTAAAATAATGCACCTAGTTTATCAAGCCATTGTCTGGTTCCTTATGCCCCTGTCCCACTTAGGAAACCTGAACGGAAACCTTTGGAGACTTTGCGCCCCACCCAAGGTTTCCGTGCGGCTCCCGGAGGTTCCCGGAGGTTTTTGTCAGTCTCCCTACCCGCTTCCACTACCTGCAACCTCTGGCAACCACCTGCAACCTCCGGAAACCTTGGGTGGGGCGCAAAGTCTGCAGAGGTTTCCTTTCAGGTTTCCTAAGTGGGACAGGGGCATAACAGGACCATGAATTGTTTGTCTTACCAAGGTGCTCTGGTTTCCTACCACATTCCAAAGACCTACAGGTTTGTAGGTTAATTGGCTTCGGTAAAATTGTAAATTGTCCCTAGTGTATAGGATAATGTTAGTGTACGCAGTTATCGCTGACTGGAGTGGACACAAGTCTAAAGGATACTTATGTTGAGCTACTTCCATTTTGTCATCCTAGTTTTTCGAAGTGTGCGGAACCCCTAGTAACAAAGCAGACTCAAGGAAAGTTCAGGCAAAATACTGAATAGAAAGGGAGATTTAATAAAAGGCAAGAAACTATTTCACACTGGAAAAAATAAGGTGGGAAAAAACTTTGAATGTGGATTAACTGAAGACATGATTTAAAGTTTAACTCACATAACAAGGAGTTCCTGAGCAAAATCATACTTAACAAGAATAATCCCTGAAGATCATTTAAAATCAATCAATATTCCAATGTGGCCACATAGGATGAAGTTAGAAATTGAGAAGCAAATTTTCCAAAACATTATTCTGATCCAATCAAATCATATAAATATTATTCCAGATTTCAATAAAGTTATGATAAAACCAAACATCTTTGCAATGCCTTAAAAATATACCGTTTATATATGAAATGGCCTGGTCTGCAACTTCACCGGTTTAAGCCCATCAATGAATATTCTTCATCAAAACTCAATCCTGATGGTCTCAGACTTAAAAATGAACTCTTTCTCCCCACAGATGTGAACTTTTCCAACATGTTTTGTTGCATTTTAGATGTTAAACATCTGCAGTTTAAAATAAAAATCTTCATTGAGGCCTACGTCATGTGAAGGCAGTGCCCAGCTATACTTGGATTGCTCTATAGTGGAGATGAATGTCTCTGAATCAATTATACACAAACTACATTTTTATATAGAGAAAATAAATCTCAACACCCGAGATCAATATTATATTTTTTAATGAATGGAAATCTCCTGGGAGCTGTTAATAAATCTGTGGATTGACCCAAGCGAATGGTATGTTAGCTTTCATAGCAAAAGGATTTGAGTATAGGAGCAGGGAGGTTCTACTGCAGTTGTACAGGGTCTTGGTGAGACCACACCTGGAGTATTGCGTACAGTTTTGGTCCCCAAATCTGAGGAAGGACATTATAGCCATAGAGGGAGTGCAGAGAAGGTTCACCAGACTGATTCCTGGGATGTCAGGACTTTCATATGAAGAAAGACTGGATAGACTTGGCTTATACTCGCTAGAATTTAGGAGATTGAAACGTACAAAATTCTTATGGGGTTGGACAGGCTAGATGCAGGAAGATTGTTCCCGATGTTGGGGAAGTCCAGGACAAGGGGTCACAGCTTAAGGATAAGGGGGAAATCCTTTAGGACCGAGATGAGAAGAAACTTTTTCACACAGAGAGTGGTGAATCTCTGGAACTCTCTGCCACAGAGGGTAGTTGAGGCCAGTTCATTGGCTATATTTAAGAGGGAGTTAGATGTGGCCCTTCCCCATCTGATTGTTCATCTTTTTATCAAATATAACTTTCCAAAATATTAACTTGAATTAAAATTTTGACTCAGACAAGGAAAGTGTAGCAGCACTTAAAAGATGGTAATGGATTATAAACCATTACACAGAAGGAAGCATTTGCCTGAGGATTGAAAAATCGCAACAAACGTTAAATGCATAGCACTATTGTCCTGTGTCAAATCTTTGTTTAAATGACACAAACAATAAGGTTTAAATTGGACAGAAGTACTGTATTTGGATGCCATGATTTTTAAATAAGAAATTCATAATAAGCTACAAAGCTATAAGGGAAAAGTCACAAATTACTTTGCAAATTTGTAACAGAAGTTACCATGTCTTCTTGGATATACAAGGTAATACTGTTATAAGATAAGACATGTCTAAAATAAAACATGACTACTAGTTGACGTAATTTAAAATGTACAATTAACTGAAAATCTAGAGGCTAAATTTCATTAAATATAAATGATTGGGATACAAGAAAGAAAACGCAATTCATATATATTGGGCACACTGGGCAATCTAAGATTTCTGAGGATCTCTAATGAGGTAGATAATAGCTCAGAATTGCTCTCTAGTTGTTGGTTGTGTGGTTTGGTTGCCTGATAACTGGGAAGAGATCTGCATCAACTGAAGGCAGACTTCTAACAATGCATTGAGCAAAACACAACGTGTTTCAAGGGTTATGGGGAGAAGGCAGGAGAATGGGGTTAGGAGGGAGAGATAGATCAGCCATGCTTGAATGGCAGTGTAAACATGGTGGGCCGAATAGCCTAATTCTGCTCCTATCACTTATAACCTTATATTTTCTAACAATAGCTTGTTAACATTTATACCAACTATAATTATTACTTTTTAATCAACCACAGTACCCTAGCCTTTATATTCTTGTCAAAGTCTTAGTCTTGTCAAAGTCTTGGTCTTATTCTTAATCTTGGCTCAGCTGTATTATTACCTCCGAGCTGTGATTTTAGCTTATTCATTTGTGTATCCTGATTGATTGTGGTATGACTAGCATGTGTTGCCCAGTCCTAAATGCCCCTAAAGGTGGTAGGTGCAATTTCTGCAGTGGATGTACTTATGAAATGCAGAAGTGCCTGGCAACACAGAAGAAAATACGAGATATTTTCATTTCAGGGTGTACAGCGAGTTGAATGTGTAATGTGTGATGTTTCTATGAAGATATCCTTTCATTCTAAGTGGTTTGAGAGGTGATGTTAAAGGTATCTTGGGGAATTGTTTCAGTATATTTTGTGACTGGCACACAGTACAGCCACATTCAGTTCCATTTCAAAGCCTAGAGCATATAATCTCAAGTGACACTGCAATGTAGTACTCTCAAGTGTAACACTATCAGATATGTTATTTTAGCACAATGCCCTCTACTCTCTCAGGTTTATCTACAAGATTCCATGACAAAGATTGAAAAAGATTGGGGAGTTCTCATTAATGTCCTGGCCAATACCAATCCCTGAACCAACATCACTAAAGGAGAGTAACTAATTTATCACATTGCCATTTATTTGATCGATGGTGCACAAAAACTGTGAATTGATTTGGAATATGCCAAAAAGGTTATATAAATGTGTATTCTCTTGTTAGTTCATTTTTGTGTAGAAAAATATGCAAAGTTACTTTACAGAAGTGTAATAAGACAAATAAACAAACAGCTGGGGGATTTCAGCAGGCCAAGCAGCATCTGTGCAGGCCTCCAGAGATGCTGCTCAATGTCTTAGTTCCTCCAGCAGTTTGTTGCTTGCACCAAACCACAGCATCTGCAGTCTCTGGTGTCTCCAGATTTTAATTAGATGTTTCTAAAGTGCCATAATAATGCTGGCTGAGCCAAAGGAGGAATACTCGGAACAGATTTTCTTCACGGTTTTAGAAAGGGATGAGGTTAGTCTTGGAATGCCATAGTACAATGCCCAAATGACTAAAGGCACTGCTTCTAATGGTTGAAGGAAATGGGAACTGTACAAGAACCCAGAACCAGATGTGCATTAAACTTAACAAATGGGAACCTTTCCAAATATTTGGCAGAGCAGTGACTGAATTAACCATTGGTATATATTTTTTTATGTATTGTATGTATTGGTATGTAAATACACACTGTATTTTGACTGAACAAGTGAAATTATGTCAGAAAACAACTTTATCAAATTGGAAAGGAGAAAGAATGAACAAGCCCGAGGTAAAGAAGGCACAAGGATGAATTTAACATGCCTCATGGGTATTGCATCTGGCAATAATAGTGTGCACAGGTCAATCTTGAGTGCAGAGAAGGTTCACCAGACTGATTCCTGGGATGTCAGGACTTTCTTATGAAGAAAGACTGGATAGACTCGGATTGTACTCGCTAGAATTTAGGAGATTGAGGGGGGATCTTATAGAAACTTACAAAATTCTTAAGGGATTGGACAGGCTAGATGCAGGAAGATTGTTCCCGATGTTGGGGAAGTCCAGGACAAGGGGTCACAGCTTAAGGATAGAGGGGAAATCCTTTAGAACCGAGATGAGAAAAACAATTTCAACGCAGAGAGTGGTGAACCTCTGGAACTCTCTGCCACAGAAGGTAGTTGAGGCCAGTTCATTGGCTATATTTAAGAGGGAGTTAGATGTGGCCCTTGTGGCTAAAGGGATCAGGGGGTATGGAGAGAAGGCAGGGATGGGATACTGAGTTGGATGATCAGCCATGATCATATTGAATGGCGGTGCAGGCTCGAAGGGCCGAATGGCCTACTCCTGCACCTATTTTCTATGTTTCTATGTTTCGATGTACAGAAACAGTAACCCATCCATGAGGGGCAACACTGTGGCGCAGCGGTAGAGCTGCTGCTTTACAGTGCCGGAGGCCCGGGTTCAGTCCTGAACACGTGCTGTCTGAACGTGGGAATTTGCACTGCGACTGCATGGGTTTTCTCCGGATTCTCTGGTTTCCTCCCACATTCTAAAGATATGCGGGTTTGTAGGTTAATTGGATTCTGCAAATTGTCTCTAATGTGTTGGGACCCTCAAGTGGTTCTATGATAGCAATAATTGTAGTTGGTATAAATGTTAACCATCTATTGTTTAAAAATATGCTTGAGGTCCAAATAACAGTAAATGACTGCGAAAGAATGTCAACCCCCCCCCCCCCCCCCCCCCCCCCCCTAATGTGAATGTAGAACTACTTGACTAGTGACGGAGAAATGCACCTCTTCTGCTGAGAAGGCAGAGAAAGATCAGTAATAATCATGGATGTAACATGCCAAGAGGGAATCCTGGACCAAGCAGGAGTCATGAGACAAATGGCACGGAAATCCAGATTGTGGCAATGTCTGTACAGTACAACGGGCTGCAATGCAATGGCAGCCAGTATTGCTGGCAACAATGGATCAATCCCCACTGCCCGTATTGAACAGAAGGTCTGTGGACAAATGTCAACGACCCTGCCAGTCTCACTTATACAAATGGTTACTGTGACAGAAGCATGTTCGGCCTTTCTGAGAGTGAATCCATGGACAACATCAGGCAAGGATGGATTTATTGGTCGTGTCTTCAGGAACCATGTGGATCTAATATTTACATACATAGTTAATCTCTCACTATTCCATTCTGAGATTCCACCTACTATCATCCCAGTGCCAAAGAAAGTAAAATATCATTTCCTAATGACCACCATCCTGGCACCATCATCATGAACAACTTTGAGAGATTGGTGATGGCACACATTATCTCCAGCCTCCAAGCCAGTAGATTCTCGGTAGTTTGTTTCCCATTGCAACAGGTCCACAGCAGACATCATCTCTCTGTGGAACATCTAGACAACAAGAACTCTTGCATTTGACTCCTGGTTAATTGACTACAGTGCCGCCTTCAGCACCATAATCCCATCCAAACTCATTCCCAAAGCCCAGGAATCAGTACCTCCCTCTGCCACTGCACTGGATTTCTGATCTATGAACCACAATCAGTGAGGATAGCAGGCAACACCTCCTCCACATTAATCCTCAACACTGGTGCCCCACAAAGGTGCGTTCTCAGTCCCCTGCTATACTCCCTATTCACTCACAACTGCGTGGCCGAATTCAACTCTAACTTCATCTGTGGTGTGCGGATCATGTGCATGGATGCGGTGGAGTACATAAAGGAGATAGAGAACTTAGTAATATGGCCTCAGGACAATAACCTTTCCCTCTATTTCAGCAGGACAAAACAGCTAGTTATCGACGAGGTAGCATGGTGGAGTACATGCCCCAATCAGCATTAATGGTGCAGGTGGAAATGGTTGAGAGCTTCAAGTGTTTTGGTGTTAATACTCCCAATTATCTGTCGTAGGCCAATTACGTTGATGCGACACAATGACGCCTCTACTTCTTTAGGAATCTGTGGGAATTCATCACGTCTCCAATGACTCTTACAAACTTCTATGAATACACCATACAAAGCATAATATCAGGTTATATCAAAACTTGGTTTGGGAACAGCTCTGCCCAATAATGCAAGACATTGCAGAGAGGTGTGGATGTAACCCACCCAGCACACAAATCACACTCCCCACTATTGACTTCATCTACACTTCACGCTGCTTCGGAAAGGCAGCCAATATAAACAAAGACTTGTCCAACCCGGTCTTTCCTTCTTCTCCCAGCTCCAATCGGGCAGATGTTATAGAAGCTTAAAAACACACAGCGCGAGACTCAGGAACAGTTTCGTCCCGACTGTTGTCAACTGAATGGTCTCTCCACCAGCTAGGGTACTGTCCCATTTGCCTCTACCCTATTGAACTCTGTCTATGGAAATTGGATGCTACAACGCTGCACTCTATCTTTCCTTTTGCTCCTCCTATTGTGCTTGAGCTCGACTCGATTGTATTTATATATCTGATCTGACTGGATAGCATGCAAAGGAAAGCTTTTCATGGGAATATGATACACATATGCTCATAAATTATAGGAGCAGAATTAGACCATTCAGCCTATCAAGTCTATTCCACAATTCAATCGTGGCTGATCTATCTTTCCTTCTCAACCACGTCTTCCAGCCGTCTCCCCATAACCCCTGACACCCTTATTAATCAAGAGACTGTCAATCTCTGGCTTGAAAATATCCATTTACTTGGCCTCCAGAGCCACCTGTGGCAATGAATTCCACATATTCATTGTGGAATGATTCTGAGGCTGTGACCTCTTGTCCTAGATTCTCCCACTAGTGGAAACATCCTCTCCACATCCGCCCATGACAATAATTAACCTAAACAAGCGAGATTATTTTCAGTATAAGGCATTAACAACTGGGGCAATTCAGGGCTTATACAAGCAATTGCAGCATATGATGTATTTCCCGAGCAGTTTACATTACATTCAAGATCATTTTCCCAACTAGCAAAAGGCTTAGTGTTTACATGATCACAAAATGATCTGGAATCTAGTGGTGATGCTTCACTCAGGCAACTATTAATGGTTTACAGACTTAATTAACTAAAATCCAAATTTTACAGACATAATAACTAAAATCCAATTAATACAGATTAAATCTGAATTTAAAAAAAGGCAACTGATCAATTACAAGGAAATACATTTCTAGATTTTTTTAATAAGGCAAGATAGCAAACCTGCCCTTGGCCATCATGCTAATTGCTTCAAAAATTTGAATGTTAAAATAAAAAATGATTTATAAAGTCAAAGACAATACATTATCTTTAAATCAAGATAGTACTAATATTGATTTGAAAGTTTAACTAATAAATTAATTAATTTAACCCATCAGTTCCACAAGCACACAGAACATGTCAGACCCAAGACTATCAGAGGAAAAAAATACTATTTGATTGCAAGTCATCAGATGCCACAAATCTAACTCGCTGGTTTGCCAGAGTACACTGGGCACCTGATCCACAGGTGCTTAATTGCCAAGTAAAGTTGTATTGCTCTCAAGAGACCAATTATGGGCTGGAACTGACAAATACTAAGACAGAAGCTATTAAGGAAATCGGTTAGATGGATGCACAATTAGGAAACTGCTAATCTGACATTGTGAATGAAGAAAAAACATTGAAACAACAGCTGAAATGGTTGATCCAGGGATATGGTTCAGATGAATTCTTGTGGCAATTTCTTAACTGCTGGAATGGTTGACATTCAACAACCACAAATGCATTACTTTAAAAAAAGGTATGATTTCAACCAATGATCCACTTTCCCCTTGATGTTCATTCTCTTCATTTATACCAACTCAATGCCACACATGTCAAATGTTGCCTTGAACTCAAGGGTAGTAAATCTTAACTCAATCCTGGTATTCAGCTTTTTAGTTTGGACCTAGGTCGCAATGAGGTAATGCCCCTGTCCCACTTAGGAAACCTGAACGGAAACCTCTGGAGACTTTGCGCCCCACCCAAGGTTTCCGTGCGGTTCCCGGAGGTTCCCGGAGGTTTTTGTCAGTCTCCCTCCCTGCTTCCACTACCTGCAACCTCCGGCAACCACCTGCAACCTCCAGGAACCGCACGGAAACCTAGGGTGGGGCGCAAAGTCTCCAGAGGTTTCCGTTCAGGTTTCCTAAGTGGGACAGGGGCATAAGAGTGGTCTTGGCAAAACTAAAGATTAGTGGGCGCTTATTGGTGAATAGGTCCAGCATAATAACACTTCATAACACCTTGCATCATTTTGCTGATGAGAGTAATGGCGTCAGAAGATCCTTCAGGGGAGTGAACCCTCGGAAAGCGCCTGGACCTGATGGTATACCCGGTCGAGTTCTCAGAACCTATGCGGACAAACTGGCTGGAGTTTTTGCGGACATTTTCAACCTCTCACTACCGAGGTCGAAGGTTCCCAACTGCTTTAAGAGGGCATCAATAATACAGGTGCCCAAGAAGAGTAAGGTGACGTGCCTCAACGACTATCGACCAGTGGCACCAACGTCCGTGGTGGTCAAGTGCTTTGAGAGGTTGGTTATGGCGCATATCAACTCCTACCTCAACAAGAACCTCGACCCACTACAGTTTGCCTACCGTCACAACAGGTCAACGGAGGATGCGAATTGGGAGTAGAGGATGGAGTCCGACATTTCCCTACCATTTCTTGACCTCACTATCTCCATCGCAGGTGACAGACTCCTGACCGACTTCCACAATTAACCCACTGACTCCCATGGCTGTCTGGACTACACTTCTTCCCACCCTGCTTCCTGTAAGGACTCTATCCCCAACTCCCAATTCCTCCGTCTATGCCGCATCTGCACCCAGGATGAGGTGTTCCACACCAGGGCATCGGAGATGTCCTCATTCTTCAGGGAACGGGGGTTCCCCTCTTCTACCATAGATGAGGCTCTCACCAGGGTCTCTTCTATACCCCATGACTCTACTCTCACTCCCCATCCCCCCCACTCGTAACAAGGGCAGAGTCCCCCTCGTCCTCACCTTCCACCCTACCAGCCGTCACGTACAACAAATAATCCTCCATCATTTTCGCCACCTCCAACGTGATCCCACCACTTGCCACACCTTCCCATCTCCTCCCCTGTCTGCTTTCCGCAGAGTCCGCTCCTTCCGTAACTCCCTGGTCAATTTGTCCCTTCCCACCCGTACCACCCCCTCTCCGGGCACTTTCCCTTGCAACCGCAGGAAATGCTACACTTGTCGCGTTACCTCCCCCCTTGACTCCATTCAAGGACCCAAGCAGTCTTTCCAGGTGCGACAGAGGTTCACCTGCACCTCCTCCAACCTCATCTATTGCATCTGCTGCACTAGATGCCAGCTGCTCTACATCGGTGAGACCAAGCTCCTGGGCCTGGCCAAGCTGGCAATCTGCGAGTCACGGTGCCAGGTGGAAGAGGGCTCTGCCCGAGCCAGCTTCCTGCCCCGTTTCCGGGGTTACGTCGACGCTCGGGTGGGACTAGAGAGGGACTACACCCTGTCCACGGGCACCCTGAGGGAGTTCCAGGACCGCTGGGCACCAAGGGGGATTGAATATATCCTGGACAAGGATTGCAATATAGTTGTTTAGCAGTTTACTTAGCATATTTGTTTGTCTTGTATTATGGTGGTGGTTTCTGTTTTGTTTTATTATTGTAAATACTATTTTAATATTTGAATAAATATTTTTGATTTTAAAAAAAATGCTGTTTATCAAGCTCACAGAACTGGGTCTCTGCGCATCCCTCTGCAATTGGATCCTCGACTTCCTCATCCACAGACCACAGTCTGTTCGAATTGACAAAAATACTTCACATCATTAACAATCAATACAGAGCATCTCAAGGCTGCACGCACAGCCCTCTGCTCTACTCACTCTATACTCATGACTGTGTAGCCGGACATAATGCGAACTCCATCGTCAAGTTCGCCGACAACACCACCGTTGTGGGACGAATTACAGATGGCGATGAGTCAGAGTATAGAAGTGAGATCGACCGATTGACCAAATGGTGCCAGCACAACAACCTGGCTCTCAAGATCAGTAAAATCAAGGAACTGATTGTGGACTTTGGAAGAGGAAAGATGAGGACCCACAATCCTGTTTACAGTGCATTCAGAAAGTATTCAGACCCCTTCACGTTTTCCACATTTTGTTACGTTACAGCCTTATTTTAAAATGGATTAATTTTTTTTAAAACATCAATCTGCACACAACACCCCAGAATGAAGAAACAAAAACAGGTGTTTAAGTAATTAAAAAGAAATAACTGAAATATCACACTTACATAAGTATTCAGACCCTTTGCTATGACACTCAAAAATTAGCTTGGGTTCATCCTGTTTCCATTGATTATCCTTGAGATGTTTCTACAATTTGATTGGAGTCGACCAGTGGTAAATTAAATTGATAGGACATGATTTGGAAAGGCACACACCTGTCTATATAAGGTCCCACAGTTGACAGTGCATTTCAGAGCAAAAACCAAGCCATTGTCCGAAGACCTCCGAAACAGGATTGTGTCGAGACACAGATCTGGGGAAGGGTATAAAACAATTTCTGCAGCATTGCAGGTCCCAAAGAGCACAGTGGCCACTGTCATTCTTAAATGGAAGAACTTTGGAACCACCAGGACTCTTCATAGAGCTGGCCGCCCGGCCAAACTGAGCACTCGGGGGAGATGGGCCTTGGTCACGGAGGTTACCAAGAAACTGATGGTCACTCTGACAGAGCTTCAGAGTTCCTCTGTGGAGATGGGAGAACCTTTCAGAGGGACAACCAATCACCAAGCGCACCAAGCACTCCACCAATCAGGCCTTTATGGTAGAGTGGCCAGACGGAAGCCACTCCTCAGTAAAAGGCACATGACAGCCCGCTTGGAGTTTGCCAAAAGGCATGAGAAACAAGATCCTCTGGTCTGATGAAACCAAGATTGAACTCTTTGGCCTGAATTCCAAGTGTCACGTCTGGAGGAAACCAGGCACCGCTCATCACCTGGCCAATACCATTACCTACGGTGAAGCATGGTGGTGGCAGCATCATGCTGTGGGGATTTTGTTCAGTGGCAGGAACTGGGAGACTAGTCATGATCGAGGGAAAGATAAACGGAGCAAAGTACAGAGAGATCCTTGATGAGAACCTGCTCCAGAGCGTTCAGCACCTCAGACTGGGGCGGAGGTTCGCCTTCCAGCAGGACAATGACCCTAAGCACACAGCCAAGACAACACAGGAGTGGCTTTGTGACAAGTCTGTGAATTTCCTTGAGTAGCCCAGCAAGAGCCCGAACTTGAACCTGATCGAACGTCTCTGGAGGGACCTGAAAATAGCTGTGCATTGACGCTCCCCATCCAACCTGACAGAGGTTGAGAGGATCTGCAGTGAAGAATGGGAGAAATTACCCAAATACAGTTGTGCCAAGCTTGTAGCATCATACCCAAGAAGACTTGAGGCTGTAATCACTGCCAAAAGTGCTTCACCAAAGTACTGAGTAAAGGGTCTGAATAGTTATGTAAGTTATGTGATATTTCAGTTATTTCATTTTAATTACTTTGCAAACATTTTTAAACACGTTTTCGCTTTTTTATTATGGGATATTATGGGAGATTGATGATAAAAAAAATGAATTTAATCCATTTTAGAATAAGGCTGTAATGTAACAAAATGTGGAAAAAGTAAAGGGATCGGAATACATTCTGAATGCACTGTATATCAATGGGACTATGGTGGAGAGAGTTAAAAACTTCAAATAGCTGGCCATGCATATTTCCAAAGATCTTTCCTGGACCCAGCACACTGATGCAATTATAAGGAAAGCACATCAGCGTCTCTACTTCCTGAGAAGATTACGAAGATTCGGTATGTCAAAGAGGATTCTCATGAACTTCTACAGTTGCACAGTAGAGATAATATTGACTGTTTTATAGATTCAGGAGCAGTTCTTGTGGATTCGAGGATAGCTCACGATATCCCACTTTTTAAGAAAGGCGGGAGAGAGAAAACAGGGAATTATAGACCAGTTAGCCTGACATCGGTGGTGGGGAAGTTGCTCGAGTCAATTATAAAAGATGAGATAGCCGCACATTTGGATAGCAATAACAGGTTCGGTCCGAGTCAGCATGGATTTACCAAGGGGAAATCAAGCTTGACTAATCTTCTGAAATTTTTTTGAGGATGTAACTAGGAAAATGGACAAGGGAGAGCCAGTGGATGTGGTGTACCTGGACTTTCATAAAGCATTTATGAAATAGGAGATTAGTGGGCAAAATTAGGGCACATGGTATTGGGGGTAGAATGCTGACATGGATAGAAAATTGGTTGGCAGACAGGAAACAAAGAGTAGGGATTAACGGGTCCCTTTCAGAATGGCAGGCAGTGACTAGTGGGGTACCGCAAGGCTCGGTGCTGGGACCGCAACTATTTACAATATACACCAATGATTTAGATGAAGGGATTCAAAGTAACATTAGCAAATTTGCCGATGACATAAAGCTGGGTAGCAGTGTGAACTGTGAGGAGGATGCTATGAGAATGCAGGGTGACTTGGACAGGTTGGGTGAGTGGGCAGATGCATAGCAGATGCAGTTTAATGTGGATAAATGTGAGGTTATCCACTTTGGTAGCATAAACAGAAATGGCGTCAAGTTGGGAAAAGGGGAAGTACAATGGGATCTGGGGGTCCTTGATCATCAGTCAATGCAGGTACAGCGGGCAGTGAAGAAAGCGAATGGCATGTTGGCCTTCATAACAAGAGGAGTATTGGAGCAAAGAGGTCCTTTTGCAGTTGTCTCGGGCCCTAGTGAGACCACACCTGGAGTATTGTGTGCAGTTTTGGTCCCCTAATTTGTGGAAGGACATTCTTGCTATTGAGGGAGTGCAGCGTAGATTTACAAGGTTAATTTCCGGGATGGCGGAACAGTCATATGCTGAGAGAATGGAGCGACTGGGGTTGTATACTCTGGAGTTTAGAAGGATGAGATGGGATCTTATTGAAACATATAAGAATATATATGGTTTGGACCAAAGATCTTATAGCAGAGCAAGATGGGTTACTCTCACGCAAACGTGTAGTACGCTCATGGGCAGATTCATGTATGATTATATGACTCATTTTAGCAACCAGCCCCCGCCATCTTGTTCCGCCATCTTGCTCCGCCATCTTGCTTCCGGCCAAAGATCGGATCTTTGTTTCCGCAGCGGGGAGAAGGAGTGAGCGGCCTGGGGAGAGGGAGTGCGCGGCCCGGGGCAGCGGGGAGAGGGAGTGAGCGGCCCGGGGAGAGGGAGTGAGCGGCCCGGGGCAGCAGGGAGAGGGAGTGCGTGGCCCGGGGCAGCGGGGAGAGGGAGTGTGGGGCCAGGGGCAGCGAGGAGAGGGAGTGCGCGGCCCGGGGCAGCGAGGAGAGGGAGTGTGCATCCCGGGGCAGCGGGAGAGGGAGTGTGGGGCCAGGGGAGAGGGAGTGTGCGGCCTGGGGCAGCGGGAGAGGGAGTGTGGGGCCTGGGGCAGCGGGAGAGGGAGTGTGGGGCCTGGGGCAGCGGGAGAGGGAGTGTGGGGCCAGGGGAGAGGGAGTGTGCGGCCTGGGGCAGCGGGAGAGGGAGTGTGGGGCCAGGGGAAAGGGAGTGTGGGGCCAGGGGAGAGGGAGTGTGGGGCCTGGGGCAGCGGGAGAGGGAGTGTGGGGCCTGGGGCAGCGGGAGAGGGAGTGTGGGGCCAGGGGAGAGGGAGTGTGGGGCCAGGGGAGAGGGAGTGTGGGGCCAGGGGCAGCGGGAGAGGGAGTGTGGGGCCAGGGGAGAGGGAGTGTGGGGCCAGGGGAGAGGGAGTGTGGGGCCAGGGGCAGCGGGAGAGGGGAGTGTGGGGCCAGGGGAGAGGGAGTGTGGGGCCAGGGGAGAGGGAGTGTGGGGCAGGGAGAGGGAGTGTTGGGCCAGGGAGAGTGAGGTGTGGGGCCAGGGAGAGGGAGTGTGGGGCCCAGGGGAGAGGGAGTGTGGGGCCAGGGGCAGCGGGAGAGGGAGTGTGGGCCAGGGGATGAGGGAGTGAGCGGCCCGCGGCAGCGGGAGAGGGAGTGTGGGGCCAGGGGAGAGGGAGTGTGGGGCCACGGGGAGAGGGAGTGTGGGGCCCGGGGAGAGGGAGAGGGAGTGTGGGGCCAGGGGAGAGGGAGTGTGGGGCCAGGGGAGAGGGAGTGTGGGGCCAGGGGAGAGGGAGTGTGGGGCCAGGGGAGAGGGAGTGTGGGGCCAGGGGAGAGGGAGTGTGGGGCCCGGGGAGAGGGAGTGTGGGGCCCGGGGAGAGGGAGTGTGGGGCCAGGGGAGAGGGAGTGTGGGGCCCGTGAGAGGGAGTGTGGGGCCAGGGGAGAGGGAGTGTGGGGCCAGGGGAGAGGGAGTGTGGGGCCAGGGGCAGCGGGAGAGGGAGTGTGGGGCCAGGGGAGAGGGGCATAGGAGGGGGGGGGGGAGACATTGTAGTGAGGGGGCAGGCGAGGGAGTGCCGGGGGGGGATAAGGCCTAGTGTGTGTGAAGTTGCGGGGACGTTTACAATGTTTCTTATTTACAATGTTTCTTATTTAATGTCCCTTGTCTAGTCTGAAATAAAGTTCATTATTGGATCAGAAGAAATATAATTGTGTGTGTTATATGATTATATACATTTATATCATTTTCATGTATGTGTGTTTATAAACATTTTATTCTTTAACAAGAATTAACAGAATTATGAACTAACAGAATTATGAATCTAACCCTATATCACACACACAAAAGGTTCCCCCGCAATGTCAATTACCCTGCGAGTCGGGTCGGTTCCGGTTACTACTAAATCAACTCAAACACTGCTTGTGAGCCATTTAAAAAGAAATGATTGAAAAAACATAAAAAAAGACAATTACCAGAGTCAAATTTTATTCTTGACAAGAAGTATGAACTGACAGATTTATGAATCTAACCCTATATCACACACACAAACTGTTGCCCCGCAACATTGATTACATTGCGAGTCGGGTCGGGTCAGGTAGGCTCAGGTTACTAAAATGGGCGGGGAAAAATGCCCATGATCCCCTCCATAGCGTACTACACGTCAGCCCATTGCATTTCGCAGGAGTAGCCTATCTTGCTCCGCTATAAGATCTTTGGTTTGGACATGCTAGAGGCAGGAAACATGTTCCCGATGTTGGGGGAGTCCAGAACCAGGGACCACAGTTTAAGAATAAGTGGTAAGCCATTTAGAACGGAGATGAGAAAACACATTTTCACACAGAGAGTTGTGACTGTGGAATTCTCTGCCTCAGAGGGCGGTGGAGGCTGGTTCTATGGATACATTCAAGAGAGAGCTAGATAGGGCTCTTAAAGATAGCAGAGTCAGGGGATATGGGGAGAAGGCAGGAACTGATTGGGGATGATCAGTCATGATCACATTGAATGGCGATGCTGGCTCGATGGGCCGAATGGCCTTCTCCTGCACCTATTGTCTATTGATTGGTTGCATCATTGTCCGGTTCGGCAACTTGAACGTCCAGGAGCGGAACGGACTGCAAAAGGTTGTGACCACTGCCTAGTCCATCACCGGCTCTGAGCTCCCCACCATGGAAGGGATTTATCGGAGTCGCTGCCTCAAAAAGGCAGCCAAGATCATCAGAGATCCACACCATCCGGATTTCACCACTGACATCGAGAAGAAGGTACAGGAGCCTGAAAACCGTAACGTCCAGGTTCAGGAACAACCATCAGGGTATCAAACATTGCAATCTCATATAGGCTCGGAACTGCAATCGGTTATATTGTGAGTATGTGTTTATATACCCACTGAACTTTTTCTTTTCTCTCTCTCGTTTGTTATATCATACTATGTATGCATTTTCTGTTGTGCTGCAGCAAGTAAGAATTTAATTGTTCTATCTGGGACATATGACAATAAAACACTCTTGACGCTTGATGTGTCTTGCTTTTTGTGGACAGGAGCTACTTGGGCAACTTTTCACTTTGTTGAATATCTGCCACTGTTGGCAGCAAACATGTCAGGTTCTAGCATGTACGAATTCGAACCTGCACCTTGGATGTTTCCTGTATTGTGAACCTCCGCCATATCAAGTGTTTTCAACCATAACTTGGTATCAAATAAAGTAAATTGAATTAATTTTTTTACACACTAACTTCTATGATGGTTGGAATCTGAAGAGGTGGCTGTGATAGGTCATTCACCATCATAAATGTTCCATATTTAGCACTGGAATGTGGATTGTACCAACCAGGAAATTGGACACATTCTTCAAGCCACTTCCAATCCTTCATGTTAGAAACATAGAAACATAGAAAATAGGTGCAGGAGTACGCCATTCGGAGCTTCGAGCCTGCACCGCCATTCAATATGATCATGGCTGATCATCCAACTCAGTATCCTGTACCTGCCTTCTCTCCATACCCCCAATCCCTTTAGCCACAAGGGCCACATCTAACGCCCTCTTAAATATAGCCAATGAACTGGCCTCAACTACATTCTGTGGCAGAGAATTCCAGAGATTCACCACTCTCTGTGTAAAAAATGTTTTTCTCATCTCAGTCCTAAAAGATTTCCCCTTTATCCTTAAACTGTGACAACTTGTTCTGGACTTCCCCAACATCGGGGACAATCTTCCTGCATTAGCCTGTCCAACCCCTTAAGAATTTTGTAAGTTTCTATAAAATCCCCCCTCAATCTTCTAAATTCTAGCGAGTACAAGCCGAGTCTATCCAGTCTTTCCTCATATGAAAGTCCTGACATCCCAGGATGTCGCAGGAACTGCAGAGCTTTCATCTGGCTTCAACCCCTCCCTCAAATTAACTTGAATTATCTCTGACACTTCTCTCCCCATTTACGATCTCTCCACCTCCATCATAGTGGAGTGACTATCAACTGACGTCTAAGCCAACTCCTCCTTGGAAATATCAGGGGGGAAATGTCAAATACTCGAGGGCATAACTTTTAGGTGCGAGGGGGGAAAGTCAAAAGGAGGTGTGCAGCACAAATGTGTTTTTAACAGAGTGATAGTGTCTGGATCGCACAGCCAGGGGAGGTGGTGGAAGCAGGTACAATAGTGGTGTTTAAGAGCTTTTAGATAGGCACATGAACATGCAGGTAATGTACAGATATGGATCACGTGCAAGCAGAAGGAATTTGTGGAACACTCATTTTGCCCTTGTCTTACTTCACTGCAGCCCTACAATCTGCACTGATTTAAATGAATTCAGGGAAAATATACCATGTCCATCTGGCCTGTGCATGATTCCAGAGCAAATTCATTGTGTAAATTAACCTTCTGTTCTATTATTGAATGTTACAGAAGCCAAGTAAAGCCTGGAGATGCCCAATAGATTGCAACCAGCACATTTCTACATTCAAACAAGGGCCCTAAAATGTATACTGTGACCCACTGATATATTGTTGCAGGACAATTACTTTTTCCAATATGGACGCCATAATTATGCCTTAGTTTTTATCACCACAATGTTTAATTGATCTAGCTGTGACATTGTTCCAAACAGCTGATGGAAAACACTATTATAAAATGCCAACAATTTTTGACCTGCCACCATCTGAATAACTATAGCCCATACAACACTTTTGATATACATTCCTTTTTCTTCTGAAAAAATGCACAAACTACATTGTAGACTATTTCTTTGTGTATTCATATAATTAAATTACATGTTACAAAAGTATATGCCAATTCTTCAATCAATATTAAGACATGCATGATTTCCATTGAATGGAAACAGAGGCATATATTTGTACCATTCATTGTGACTCTTCAGTGAAAGGGCAACATTGAGGTGAACGTACGTAAGAAAACTTCAATGTGAAAATGTGACCATTGATTTTATTCTGAATACTTGTTTAAAAAGATTGTTGTGATAGTACACAGAAAAAAACATTTCGATGAAGCAAAATGTACCTCTTTGGAGATTTTACGCTCTTCTTCAATGTATTTCTCTTCTTTGGGGGTGATAGTTCGGATGCTTGCTCTTACCTGCATAATATCACAGACAGACAAAAATGTTTCAATCTCAGTGTAAGATATCTCCCATGGCAATCTCAGGGTTGTGAAAACAATAGGTCAATATTTACAGTATCAGTCGACAGAGGAAAAAAAAGTCTCAAGGAAAATAACATTTGTTATGTAACGTAAAATTGCTGATGAAGGATCGCCAAGAAGATTTAACCAACTAAAAAGTTCACATCCAGTATAAAAAGGCAAAGTTAACACTTACAACATTATAAACCACATCCATTTCAAGATAGATGACCCCCTTTGATGCCCCTGTCAGATTCTTGTTTTTCAAGATGTAGGCTTTCTCTTCACCATTTTGAATCTGTGGGAAAAGGACATGACAGTGTCTGTCTCTCAGTCTCTGCTGAATAAACACACCCAGCAACCTTTCACCCCAAGCTGCTGAAACTGACAGAGAACCCAAAACAACTGTGGCAACTCTGACAAGTACCTGTTCATTACCAGCACCAAATCTGTCAGAAAAAAAACTATCATGGGATTTAACACGGTTGTGGATTGGGCATGCTAGAATTTTAGTGTTATTACTGCAAACTTGCTTGAGAAATGACAGGCATGTAGACAAAAATTTTATTAAGTAAGAAAAGCAAACCGTGCGCGTGCCAGATTAAACTTACAGCAAGTAAAGGTATGGCAACTTTGCCAAGGAAGTCAGCTCTCCGATCCCTGTCTTCATCATAAACTGACACGTCCAAAACCGAATGGATGTCCTTAATGTTGCTAAATAGGAGACAGCGGAAACAAAGTAAAGGAAGAAAAGCAAACATAATTAATGAGCGACAAATACCAAACTTCATTAGAGGATGCATGCGGTGCCAGGGAACATGAAGAATAACGCATGATAAGGCAACAGTGTTGGGGAGGTTGCAGGGAAGGTTCACCAGGATGTAGCCTAGAATGGAGCAGTTCAGGAGGGGGTGGAGAAGGTAGGTCAGGAGCAGAGCAAGTTAAGAGGTGACACGATTTGAGGTCTATAAAATTATAGATAGTATTGAAGGGCTGGAGAAAGAAAGGTGACGTGAGTGCAGGAATATGTTCCCCATATTAGTAGGTAAGACTAGAGGACATACATTTAGGACAAGGGATAAGAATTTTAGAGGGGATATAGATATGGGGGGGTGGAGGCTTATTTGGTCAGAGAGTGGTAAGCACCTGGAATGCAATGCCTGAGAGACTGCTTGAAGCTGGGTCACTGACATCAGTTACGAGGTGTCGAGAGAGTGCACTATTGAAGGAGTGCAGCGTAGGTTCACGAGGTTATTTCCCAGGATAACTGAACTGTCAAATGTTGAAAGAATGGAGCGACTGGGCTTGTATACACTCGAATTTAGAAGAATGAGAGGGGATCTTATTGAAACATGTACGATTAATAAGGGATTGGACACGCTAGAAGCAGGAAACATGTTCCCGATGTTGGGGGAGTCCTAAACCAGGGGCCACAGTTTAAGAATAAGGGGTAGGCCATTTAGAACGGAGATGAGGAAAAGATTTTTCATCCAGAGAGTTGTGAATCTGTGGAATTCTCTGCCTCAGAAGGCAGTGGAGTCCGATTCTCTGGATGCTTTCAAGAGAGAATTAGATAGAGCTCTTAAAGATAGCAGAGTTAAGAGATATGGGGAGATGGCAGGAACGGGGTACTGATTGTGGATGATCAGCCATGGTGCTGGCTCGAAGGGCCGAATGGCCTACTCCTGCACCTATTGTCTATTGTCTATTGTCTTTTGTCTATTGAGATTAGCACAAATCGCATTAGACATAGAGAGTTATGGACCACGTGCCACGTGATGCGATTAGTATGGATTGGTGCCCATTGGTCAGTGCAGATGAGTTGGGCTGAATGAGCCGTTTCCATGCTATATGATTCTATGATAGACACAAAAAGCTGGAGTAACTCAGCGGGACAGGCAGCATCTCTGGAGAGAAGGAATGGGTGATGTTTCGGGTCGACCAGCTGAGTTACTTCAGCTTTTTGTGTCTACCTTCGGTTTAAACCAGCAGTTCCTTCCTACACTATATGATTCTATGATTTTATGTTAAAAGTGAAAACTGTGAAACCATTGAATGACTTTCCAAGTCCAATAGTTTTAGGGAGAATATTTCAAGCTGTGGGCACAAAGTAATGCAAATAAACAGACTGACTGACGATGAGAACTGAAGGATTGGAGAAAGAAAGGTGAGGTGAGGCATTATTAATGCGGTTCATAGATGACGTCAAGGAATTTACAATTAAAACATTGAGATTCAGGAGAGGACAAATTGTCATGCTGGCTAAACAGGAATTGGTTGGTGCAAAACAGAAATGTCTTCAGTTGATGTAGATTAGTCGAGGTTGAAGTGACAAATTCATGGTTGAGCCTTTTGAGGCATTTGGGACGAAGCAAATGAAAACCGTTTGGAGTGCTGATTGAATGTGTAATTTGAAGCGAAGCACTGGATCAAATAGGTTCCTCATGCTTTGCATTGTCTCACTCAGCTGAAGCAAGTGGTTAAGAAAGGGGATAGAATCAGTGGCATGGGAGTAAATTTGCAATCATACCTGAAAACAAATTGGAGCAAAATCGATTTGTTTATGATAATATCAGGCAATCTGCCTGATCACATATGCAATGCCCCAAGTGCTGAGGTAGTAGAATTGGGATTCAGCTTTAGTGAACTGATCTTATGTTCAAGAAAAATGTCATCATTAAATCAGAGTATTAAGGAAGACAATAGACAATAGACAATAGGTGCAGGAGTAGGCCATTTGGCCCTTCGAGCCAGCACCGCCATTCAATGTGATCATGGCTGATCATCCCCAATCATCACCCCCGTTCCTGCCTTCTCCCCATATCCCCTGACTCCACTATTTTTAAGAGCCCTATCTAGCTCTCTCTTGAAAGCATCCAGAGAACCTGCCTCCACCTCCCTCTGAGGCAAAGAATTCCACAGACTCACCACTCTCTGTGAGAAAAAGTGTTTCCTAGTCTCCGTTCTATATGGCTTACTCCTTATTCTTAAACTGTGGCCCCTGGTTCTGGACTCCCCCAACATCGGGAACATGTTTCCTGCCTCTAGCACGTCCAAGCCCTCGACAATCTTATATGTTTCAATGAGATCACCTCTCAGCCTTCTAAACTCCAGAGTTTACAAGCCTAGCTGCTCCATTCTCTCAGCATATGACAGTCCCGCCATCCCGGGAATTAACCTTGTAAACCTACGCTGTCCTTCCTCAAATTAGGGGAGGAAGAGGAGGAGGAGGAGGTGGCCAAGAACAGGTCTTTAAGAAATTTACAGAACTAACAGTGCAGAAAGAAAAACTGCCTAGATAGACTGTAATTTGGGCAGTAGGCAATCTATATAGCAGTGAAACATAATGGGAGAAGACACTGGGCTTGGCTGTATTGAACACTTTAACAATATATCAATCATATCAACACAAAATATTAAAAGAGCGGGTTAAACTCATTGAAGTTAAACATAATAAGATTTAAAATGATGGGAACTCTCTTCTGCGTTATAGACCCTCATCTGGACAATTTATTAAATCCTCTATCATCCCCTGAGGTGAAAATCCACCCTTCTCATAATGATGATCTTGATGTCAGCTACAAATTTATCTTCCATGCTCCCAACATTCAAATCTAAGTCATTCGTCCATATATCCAAATGCAAGGGGCTTGCTACTGGGTCTTGCAGAATGTCACTGACAATAGCCTTCCAGTCACAAAAACACCATCAATCTTTACTCTCCACCCCCTGCCATTGTGCTAGTTTTGGATCAACGTTGTCACTCTTTGTTGGATCCCATGTACCTTAATGGGGCTGTCCCACTTAGGCGACATTTTAGGCGACTGCAGGAGTATGCGCTCGCCACATGTTCGCGGGTGGTTGCCGGGGAGTCGCCTTCATGGTCGTGAGGAGTTCCCGCATTCTGGGAACTAGTCGCCGCCTCATTATGGTTGGCGCAAATTTTTCAACATGTTGAAAAGTTAGCGGCGACCAGAATGAAGCCGCCATGGAGAGTAGCGAGAATTATCGTGCCGTCGGTGCAGTGGTAGTGGGTTGCCAGGGGGTCGAAGGTTGTCGTAGGTTCTCGTAGGTTGTAGCTGGTGCTGACCGGTGAATTTCATTGGCTCATTGGGAGAAAAAAAATGTAAGCAGTAGTTTTCAGAACCAAGGATAACCGACCGGTAATGTTAAATGTCCGCCGAGCTTCACAGCCGTGTATCTCTGGCTTCTTAAAAGTTGTCTCCACTCCTTCTCCCCACCCCGTCTCCCCCTCCTCCCCCCCCACCTCTCCCACCCTCTTTTAAATGACTTATATGACCCTTCCCGTACACTATGCTTTCTCTATCTTAATTACAGCGCCAACCTTCCTGTTCATCACCATGTGTGTCTACATCACATTGGCTTTGCCAGTCAGACTTGACAGTCGCTGGCAGTCGCCTAAGAATTTGCCTAAGTGGGACAGGCCCAATACTTTTCTCAGCATGTAGGACTTTGTCAAATGTCTGGTGAAATCCCAATAGACAGCAAAGACGTGGCCTCATTAACCATCCTTGTCATCTCAAAAACTTTAATTACATATGCCAAATATGAATGTCTACAACAAATCCATACTGTTTTTGATTAATTTGTTCATTTCTGAATGAAAGTTCACACTGTCCTTTACAATAATACTGAATATTGGCCTGCGATTAATTGTTCCAGCATTTTTAAGCAACAGTGAAAAAAACCACAGGTATCTACTCTTCTAGCAGCAACACCATAGCAATGGATGTTTGAAAACATGAGGGCCTCTGCCTAACTAGGTCTTTCCTTCTTTTAACACTTTTGGATATTTTTCATCCATGCCTGATGATTTATTCACTTTCAAAGGACATAACCACCTCAGAGGTTTATCTTTCATCGTGTGTAGCTCATAGCATTAATCCACTATTTTGTATGCATGACGATATTAGATGATGGCGATGGGGGAAAGAGGGAAAAAGGGGAGGGAAAGAGGAGAGGGAAAGGGGAGAGGGAAAGGGGAGAGGGAAAGGGGAGAGGGAAAGGGGAGAGGGAAAGGGAGAGGGAAAGGGAGAGGAAGGGAGAGGGAAAGGGAGAGGGAAAGGGAGAGGGAAAGGGAGAGGGAAAGGGAGAGGGAAAGGGAGAGGGAAAGGGAGAGGGAAAGGGAGAGGGAAAGGGAAAGGAAGAGGGAGAGGGAGAGGGAGAGGGAGAGAGAGAGGGAGAGGGAGAGGGAGAGGGAGAGGGAGAGGGAGAGGGAGAGGGAGAGGGAGAGGGAGAGGGAGAGGGAGAGGGAGAGGGAGAGGGAGAGGGAGAGGGAGAGGGAGAGGGAGAGGGAGAGAGAGAGATATCAAATTCACCTAGTTTATTTATTTCCATGGTACTTAATCACTTTGTGAATGGAATGAATGGTTAGTACCGTGATAATCATTCATTTTCAAGGTCGGACACTACTTAGTTCCTCTTATTCACTGGGAAGTTCATGTGGTTATTAGCACATAGGTCACCTCAAATGAAATTCTAATCAACTTTGGTGCATAGACACTGTTATATCATTGTTACATGAATCAGGTCGAGCCATCTTTTTCCCCCAATTCTCCCACGAGATTCTTGGACTTCCCTCCATTCTTTTCGGCATCTCTGTTGCTCCATCAATCTTTACATTTTGCCCAGCCATTTCCTACAGTTCACTAGAAAGATCCAAGTTCAGACAATGATAAAACGTCTGTGTCACTCAATATGGAATTCATGACATTTTCCTTCATATCCATTAATTTGATTGAAAACTTTAATAGATTATTCCTGCAGGTGATTGGTTAATGTTGTTTTTGTAATTAAATCATTTTTGATTTAATTACACTCATCCTTATTTCAAATATCTGTAATATAATTTATAAATATCTGTAGAGTTATATGAGTTCTTTCTCTAAACATAGCATTGCCCTAAGGGTGCTGTGAAATTGAAATCATTTAGCATCCAAGAATAATGAATGAGGAAATAAACAGGGATGTCGATGAGTGGCGTCGGCATCTGAGGCAACAGCTGCTGCAGTGCCACAGGTACTGAAAGCTGTCACATTAAACCCAATTGGCCGACTTAGCACAGCTGGCAAGGCTGGGACAGCTAGCACATCTGTCACAGTCAGTAAACCTGACACAGAAAGCAGTGTTGACAGACAAAATAGTTGGTAGAAATCTTCAGAATTCAACTCTGAATCATTTTATAGAGATAGACTGTCTTAACTTGAACAGGTGGTTTGCTAGAGATACTGGTTAGAATAAATAAATACTGTCTGAACGGCTTTTGTTTGGTGCAGTTGATTTGGCAAGCCCAGGTATCTCATGTCACCCAGGGAGAGACAGACCTTTTCTCAAATCAATGCTCGGAATACCTTCAGAGTGGGAAGTACCAACCATACCGCCAGTGCTCAGCAATGATCCTCACAAACACGAGAAAGCCTAATTATTCTTCTATGACAATCAAGACGATAAGTTTATCGAATTGCCAACAAGAATTTGAAAGTCATCACTGAAAAGAAACTTTGACATCTAGAAGGAGAAAGGCAATAATAGAATGGCAATATCATCAGTTCCAGATCACACACTATCATCAATAAATGAATACATTGCCATATATTGACATCCATGTTGAGAGAATGGAAATGAAAAATGAAAAATAATTTCAGATGCTTAAAATCTGAATTCAAAATATAAAATACTGGAAATGTTGGGAAAAAGTGTGATTTTGTGTGCTGATATAATCAGGATAGGGTGTCTCGTCTCATTTAGGTCTCAAACTCCAGCAGAACAGGTCATTAGTGATTAATTTTCCAATATTGGGTCACAGGACTTTTTTTTGTTGAAGAATTTACTAGGGAAATTGACGAGGGTAAAGCAGTGGATGTTGTCTATATGGACTTTAGTAAGGCCTTTGACAAGTTTCCTCATGGAAGGTTGGTTAAGAAGGTTCAACTGTTGGGTATAAATGCAGGAGTAGCAAGATGGATTCAACAGTGGCTGAATGGGAGACGCCAGAGGGTAATGGCGGATGGCTGTTTGTCGGGTTGGAGGCAGGTGACTAGTGGGGTGCCTCAGGGATCTGTGTTGGGTCCTTTGTTGTTTGTCATGTACATCAATGATCTGGATGAAGGTGTGGTAAATTGGATTAGTAAATATGCAGATGATACCAAGATAGGGGATGTTGTGGATAATGAAGAGGATTTCCAAAGTCTGCAGAGTGATTTAGGCCATTTGGAAGAATGGGCTGAAAGATGGCAGATGGAGTTTAATTCTGATAAATGTGAGGTGCTACACCTTGGCAGGACAAATCAAAATAGGACGTACATGGTAAATGGTAGGGAATTGAAGAATGCAGTTGAACAGAGGGATCTGGGAATAACCGTGCATAGTTCCTTGAAGGTGGAATCTCATATAGATAGGGTGGTAAAGAAAGCTTTTGCTATGCTAGCCTTTATAAATCAGAGCATTGAGTATAGAAGCTGGGATGTAACGTTAAAATTGTACAAGGCAGTGAGACCAAATCTGGAGTATGGTGTACAATTTTGGTCGCCCAATTATAGGAAGGATGTCAACAAAATAGAGAGAGTACAGAGGAGATTTACTAGAATGTTGCCTGGGTTTCAACAATTAAGTTACAGAGAAAGGTTGAATAAGTTAGGTCTTTATTCTCTGGAGCGCAGAAGGTTAAGGGGGGACTTGATAGAGGTCTTTAAAATGATGAGAGGGATAGACAGAGTTGATGTGGACAAGCTTTTCCCTTTGAGAATAGGGAAGATTCAAACAAGAGGACATGACTTCAGAATTAAGGGACAGAAGTTTAGGGATAACATGAGGGGGAACTTCTTTACTCAGAGAGTGGTAGCGGTGTGGAATGAGCTTCCAGTGGAAGTGGTTGCGGCAGGTTCGTTGGTATCATTTAAAAATAAATTGGATAAGCATATGGATGAGAAGGGAATGGAGGGTTATGGTATGAGTGCAGGCAGGTGGGACTAAGGGAAAATAATTGTTCGGCACGGACTTGTAGGGCCGAGATGGCCTGTTTCCGTGCTGTAATTGTTATATGTTATATGTTATATGTTAGGACTTCAGAATTGTTGGCATTTTATTAAGTCATAGTCATACAGCGCAAAAACTGGCCATTCAACACAACTTACCCATCCCAACCAAAATGCTCCATCTACACTAGTCCCACCTGCACATATTTGTCCCATATCCCTCAAAACCTTTCCTGTCCAAATGATTTGGATCACCATTTTGGTCAGTGATGCTGAGGATCATAATTTTGTTTGAATATTATTAGCATTTTTGGGCTATTTGGGTTTGTCATTCTGCAGACTGTAGCATAACTGAGATCCTAATAGCAATTTTAAACAACATGATTGGGAGTGATATTTGGTCAAGTAATCATCTTGCCCTCAATGTGGATGGGAAATGAGAAGAAGTGAAAAAATAAATACTGTTCCTGGGGTGGAACCTTGCATTCTTTGGTTTAATAAATGTTGTATCTTGCATGTCTAATGCTTGACTAATCTTCTGGAATTTTTTGAGGATTTGACAAGTAAAATGGATGAAGGGGTGCCAGTGGATGTAGTGTATCTAGACTTTCAGAAAGCCTTTGATAAGGTCCCGCACGGGAGACTGGTGACTAAAATTAGATCACATGGTATTGGGGGTAGGGTGTTGACATGGATAGAAAATTGGTTGGCAGACCGGAAGCAAAGAGTAGGAGTGAACGGGGGTCCTTTTCAGAATGGCAGGCAGTGGAGAGTGAAGTGCCGCAAGGCTCGGTGTTGGGGCCGCAACTGTTTACCATATATATTAATGATTTGGAAGAGGGAATTAGGAGCAACACTAGCAAGTTGGGTGGCAGTGTGAACATTGTGAACAGTGAAGAGGATGTTAGGAGGTTGCAGGGTGACCTGGACAGGTTGCGTTAGTGGGCAGATGCGTGGCAGATACAGTATAATATAAATAAATGTGAGGTTATCCACTTTGGTGGCAAAAACAAGGGGGCAGATTATTATCTCAATGGAGTTAGGTTAGGTTAGGTAAGGGGGAGGTGCAGCGAGATCTGGGCGTCCTTGTACACAGGTCACTGAAAGTTGGCTTACAGGTACAGCAGGCAGTGAAGAAAGCTAATGGAATGTTGGTCTTTATAACAAGAGGATTTCAGTTTAGGAGTAAGGAGGTTCTTCTGCAGTTGTATAGGGCTCTGGTGAGACCACATCTGGAGTGTTGTGCACAGTTTTGGTCTCCTAATTTGAGGAAGGACATCCTTGTGATTGAGGCAGTGCAGCATAGGTTCACGAGATTGATCCCTGGGATGGCAGGAATGTCACATGAGGAAAGATTGCAAAGACTAGGCTTGTATTCACTGGAGTTTAGAAAGATGAGGGGGGATCTTATAGAAACATACAAAATTATAAAAGGACTGGACAAGCTAGATGCAGGAAAAATGTTCCCAATGTTGGGTGAGTCCAGAACCGAGGTGAGAAAAAACGTTTTCACCCAGAGAGTTGTGAATTTATGGAATTCCCTGCCACAGAGGGCAGTGGAGGCCAAGTCACTGGATGGATTTAAGAGAGAGTTATATAGAGCTCTCGGGGCTAGTGGAGTCAAAGGATATGGGGAGAACACAGGCACGGGTTATTGATAGGGGATGATCAGCCATGATCACAATGAATGGCGGTGCTGGCTCGAAGGTCTGAATGGCCTCCTCCTGCACCTATTTTCTATGTTTCTATGTCGTGTATAGTCCTGACTATATGAGCTCAATGAAATTTTGCAGTAGACATAATTATTAGTCTTTGATACTCAAACAGTTATCTGCATCTAAAGTTTCCAAATTATACATAAAAATTTGAAGCCAAATTATTTATTAAAACTGTCACTCATTCATGATGGTCCAATCTTTCAGATCCTAATTCTTCTCCTTGATAACCCTGCAATTTTAATATCTTAATCAATCAATCTGATACACCTGCCAACAGCAATTTGAAAAGGAAGTGGTGATCTGGCTGGCTGTTGAATGCGAGTGAATGGCTCCTGGGATATAGCTGGCTTCTTATCTCCTTGTGAATATTATCAGCGTCCTCTGCTGTTGCCACATCCAATGCTAGGCTTGCCATAGCTCTATCTCAGGCTTGGTAATTTAAGTGAGGCAGATGGTTAGCATAAATGCTGTGCTGCCATGAGAGACAACCTGCTTATGCATGCCAACTCTTGTGATAGCCGTGCATTCTCTCAGTCTGTCCTATGATCTGTGAACAGTTTACAAGTCTGCCATGAAGCTGAAACAGCAAGAGGATTCAGCCTTGTGAATCCCAAAAGATTAAACACGGATTTTTCAATCCGGGATATTTTTGGCCCCAGAATACTTACTGCAAGGAGAATTGAAGGCTGCACACAGATCCTCTCTTGAGAGGAGCTTTTCTGCAGATTTCTCCAAAGGTGGTATATATTCCAGAAGTAGTTGCAATGGAGTGAAGCTGCTTATTTTTACTACTATGACGTGGCTAAAGCTCTCATCCACAATAGGCATCATATCACCCAAGATTATTTGCATATTCTGCAAGGAGCAGAATTAACTGAGTTCCAAGGAAACAAGGGTTTCGGCCTGAAACGTTGCCTATTTCCTTCGCTCCATAGATGCTGCCTCACCCGCTGAGTTTCTCCAGCATTTTTGTCCACCTCCAAGGAAACAATGATTTTTATTGTGGAAACATAGAAACATAGAAAATAGGTGCAGGAGTAGGCCATTCGGCCCTTCGAGCCTGCACCGCCATTCAATATGATCATGGCTGATCATCCAGCTCAGTATCCTGTACCTGCCTTCTCTCCATACCCCCTGATCCCTTTAGCCACAAGGGCCACATCTAACTCCCTCTTAAATATAGCCAATGAACTGGCCTCAACTACCTTCTGTGGCAGAGAGTTCCAGAGATTCACCACTCTCTGTGGAAGCACAGGATGGCACCAGTTCTTGCATATGAGTCCGGCCTTAGCCGAATGATATCTTCCTCCAGTGAACTACCATCATTTTCTCCTTTCGACTTGCAAGGAGACATTTCAAAATCTATGTGTTCCAGAATGGATGTCTCTATGCTGCTGCTGATGCTGTTTAGTAAAATAAGTGCTTCTGAACGTCGCAAATGATAGGATGAGCAGCCTCAGGGGCTGTGGCTGGAAGTACCTATGAAACACACGCTGAACAACTAGCATGACAGCAAAACAGTACTGTGAACAAGCAAGGGCAAGGTCTGATATATCTTTGAACAATAGATTGCTATGCTAATGATTGACGGGAAGTAATATAAGCTGGAACATTTCATACTGCATCACTTCCTCTGGCTTTACAATTCACAATTCACAATGCTTCAATCCTTTTGTCTCACACCTTGTGTTTTTATTTATTACTGGCCTTTGTCCAACCAGCTACCTATCAACCCCCCCCCCCCCCCCCCCCCCCCTCCCTTCCTCCCAGCTTGTGTACACTTATTGTCTACCACACTTTGACCTGTTCCTTCTCTCTCACAGCATTCTTTCACTACCCTCAAAAAGGCTGGCAGTATCATCAAAGACCCACACTAATTTCCCTGCTACCTTCAGGTAGAAGGTACAGGAGCCTGAAGACTGCAACGACCAGGTTCAGGAAAAGCTACTTCCCCACAGCCATCAGGCTATTAAACCTGGCTCGGAAAAAACTCTGATTATTAATAACCCATTATCTGTTATTTGCACTTTATCAGTTTATTTATACATGTGTGTATATATTTATATTATGGTATATGAACGCATTGATCTGTTTTGTAGTAAATGCCTACTATGTTCTGTGTGCTGAAGCAAAGCAAGAATTTAATTGTCCTATCAGGGACACATGACAATAAACTCACTTGAACTTGAACTTGAACCTGAAATGTCACGTATCCATGTTATCCAAGGATGCCGCCTGACCTGCTGAGTTACTCCAGCACTTTGTATCTTTTTTGGAAAACAGGTACAGTATCTGCAGTTCTTTGTTTCTACATTCTAGGTTTCATGCCATATTAGAATATGCATCTTGTTTCACACGATACTTCTCAATTAAGATAAATCTTTGGATCATTACTTGAAAGTTAAATTAGATATTAACACTATGGAAACCACTGTCTGTGCTTTAGTCTGTTTCTTTGATTGTCCACAATTTCTTTTCTGCAATCAACACCAATTTCAAAGTGCGGTAAAATCAACTCGCCACCTGATCTCCCTCGCCAATGCTGGAGCAGAGGCATGTAACTGGGTTCTATGGAAAGCTACACCTGCTTAAATACATCATTATACAGCAGCAGGAAGTTAAGTTGTGCAAAATGGAATTATTAACAAATGAAACCATTGCTTCCATGTAAATCCTGGTAAATTTTTCCAATGTACGAAATCTTGTTCCTTATTTATGTGTCTGACTTCAGCATATATAACCCCCATTAAACTATTCTACCACCTTTCAGGCTAACTGGACAAAAACCTTTGAAATGGCATTCCTCTGCTAAAGAGAGAACATTTCCTTCTTTATAATGTTTTTTTTTTCTGCTGAATGCATCTATCTCAGGTCATAATAAATGAAATTACTCTGCATGAAAATATGCAGGCGTTTCTTTACAATGGCACCTATTGCTTGTGCCATCTTGTCCCCATGTTGTGAATAATTCCAGCGCTGACCCAGTCCACGATCTTTCATGAAATTTATGAATGGATGGTGTTTAAAATACACTTCTGATCTGGTGGTTGTGACAACATTGCAACCAGAATATGTCTCTGCGTGTATTTTAATGTTGATAAGTCCTCATAAAAATCCTTTTTTTTTGTTGATTTATGAAAGGAAAATCTGAGGTACAAAGTCTGCTGGTGTTAATTTTCATCTTCACTGCCTCAATGATAATGTAGCAGAGCTAACTGTCTGCTCAGAATAGAATGCACTTCATAATTGTTTCAATCATCCACTCCACAAAAATTACTACCCGCACAGTGAAGGTGAAAACTTATCCCATTGTTTTTTGGCCTGTCGTTGTTAGACAGAGTGACAGAGATATGGATACCTGCGTAGATTGAAAAATATGTGAAACACACGTCATGTGAATTCATTGCATGCACAGTTTTCTGTAGATTGTTACACCATAAACCAATAATGACACGATAAATCAGATTCCATTCCATTAAATGAATAGAACATCTTGCGTTGACAGTGTGCCATCATTTTCAGCCACACTGAACAAGGGCATCCTCTTCCTTTATTGTGTATAATTTAAGAGATGAATGACCTAACCTTTTTTGAATGGGATGAAGCAATTATGGATTTTTTTTCCTAGCATTTTAAGCAGCACAGATTGCTCTTGGTTCGGTTTCACATAAATGGTGTTAACTTTTGCTTAAAGACAAGATTACCAGATTGACATTGCATTTTCTCAACATGTAAAATAAAACTTGTAAATGCATCCATAAATGTTATTCCCTGTATGTATGTCTTTATTAACTACAATATTTCAAAGGCAACACCAAGCACTACCTATTATAAATGATTTATCTGAAGCACCTGCAGAATTACAGGGCAAATGAAACATTTATCTTGAAACTTTGAAAACACTTTGTGGCAAGGCAGCACATGTATTAATGCTCAATGGACCACACCACTGCACACAAGTATGAGTTCAGGTATGGAGGCTCTCCATAAAGACATGGTCCTAAATTGACCTCTGCAGTCAGCATGCTACAAACATTTCCTCCACTTGCAGTCATTTGAGAATTTGACAGTTCTGTGAAGAACATACGTGAAGAAAAGGAGAAGGGAAGCAAAGTTTAAAAATAACTTTTCATTGACATATTTATTTTCCCAAATCAATACATCTTTATTTGCTTGAAAGGCAAATTGGAAGTTGCAGTCCTATCTTTTGGTGTCACTTATTTAACTGTAATAGACACCGCACATTTTTTCCTTGTGATTTTGACTGTTGTCGAGGGTTCTGCAGCTGCGTCAATAATTCGTAGCACAGAAAAGTCACTATGCTCATACTCACAAGGTGAAGACTTTGTTCCACACAGGGTTGAGACTCCGATGGATAGTATGTGTCTGCAGTCTGTCATTGTTCAGTTCAATCACACAAAATGGGTCACTGCTCCCTGAAGAAATATAATTTTAAATATAACTTTTTTCATAAATTTGGAAATATTAGCTAAGAAGTGACAATTACTTGTACTAATGAGAAACTGAAAACTGGATCAGATTCTTAGTTGTATAATTGAGATGTAAAATATTTAATCAAGAATATTGGTTCTCGTAGATCAAGTTAGGCTGACATTCAGTGCAGTACAGAAGACCTGCTTACTGTTCGAGATGACATGTTAAATGTATCCCTGTCTGCCCCCTAAGATCCCATAAAACTGCATTATTTTGCTGCTTATTATGCACAAACTACAATTTTTACATTTTTTAGAAACATATTCTATAAATTCTAGAAACATATTCTATAAATTCAATGGCGATAAACTGTGTAATGGCCTGAGGTCACAGAGAGGGCTAGACATGGTCTTTATTTTCTCTCTTCCGCTTTCTTTGACCTCCCTTGCTATAGATTGTTTTACCATCATACCACCAGGAATGTGGGACAGTTAAAATTGCCAATGCAATTCAAAATAATTCACAGCAAAGTAATCATCATATCATTTCTCCTCCCCTCTCTCTGCTACTTTAAAGAAGAATGGCACACATTTTACATTCCACAATCTCATGACCTAATTGAATACTGACTAGCTACTAACCTGCAATAGACTGATTAGATTATGTTATGCCTTAATTATACATAGCATGTTAGTGTGCAGGTGAGCATGTTAGTGTGCAGAACCAGGGGCCACAGTCTTAGAATTCCAGAACCAGGGGCCACAGTCTTAGAATAAAGGGGAGGTCATTTAAGACTGAGGTGAGAAAAAACCTTTTCACCCAGAGAGTTGTGAATTATGGAATTCCCTGCCACAGAGGGCAGTGGAGGCCAAATCACTGGATGGATTTAAGAGAGAGTTAGATAGAGCTCTAGTGGCTAGTGGAGTCAAGGGATATGGGGAGAAGGCAGGCACGGGTTATTGATAGGAGACGATCAGCCATGATCACAATGAATGGCGGTGCTGGCTCGAAAGGCCGAATGGCCTCCTCCTGCACCTATTTTCTATGTTTCTATGTTCTATATTTAGTTCTAGGTATTGCACTTCAAATGTTGCATCAAGGGTTATGGGGAGAAGGCAGGAGATGGGGTTGAGTGGGAAAGATAGATCAGCCATTATTGAATGGTGGAGTAGACTCGATGGGCCGGATTGCCTAATTCTGCTCCTAGGATTTAAAAGATTCAAGAAGAAAACCTGACCTTAGAATGAGTGTTGCAGAGATGTACCATAATGAATTTTAGGCCCACAAATTTAAATTATAAATACAGATTACATATGTTCTCTTGAATCTTGAGACAAAAGAGATAGTGATCGACTTCAGGAAACAAAGCTGTACACATACCCCACTTTGCATTGGTGATGCCGAAGTAGAGATGGTTGGAAACTTCAAATTCCTAGGAGGCCATATCACCAACAACTTCTCCTGGACCACCCATATTGAAGCAGCATCCAAGATAGTACACTAATGCCTCTACTTCCTTAGAAGGCTTAAGAACTTTGGGGATAGTTTCTTCCAGCTGTTATCAGACAACTGAACCATCCTACCACAACCAGAGAGTAGGCAACCCAAATACCACCGACCTTGGTTGTGTGGCAATTAAATTATTCTATTCTATTCTAGAGCTGAACTACCTTCTACCTCTTTGATGACCCTCGGACTATCCTTGACCGGACTTTGCTGGCTTTACCTTGCACTAAACATTATTCCCTTATTATGTATCTATGCACTGGAAATGGATCGATTGTAATCATGTATTGTCTTTCTGCCGACTGGTTAGCATGCAACAAAAAGCATTTCAATTGTTTATTTGTCATGTGTACCTCAATACACATGACAATAAACTAAACTGAACTGAATCTAGCATATTAAAGTGATTGAATTGAAGTATTTTAAGGTGATTAATGGTTTTTATAGAGTATGTACAGAGTGGGAAAGACGAATACTAAAATTAAGATGTTCAAAGATGATTACAGGAAGTACTTTATTCACATTAATGCCAAGGGCAATGCAGATAGATGTGTAGACGAATACGGATGTGAACAAGAAACTGCTGGATCCGCACATATTCCCCAATCAGCACACTGACCCTCACCTGTGTGACTTAGATTATGTTTGCCATAATTATAAAGTGATCTCATTAGAGTGCAGTTAAGGTACTCCATTTAGTTCTAGTTAATGTGTTTAAAGTTGCAAAAGCTATTCAATTAAAAGTATCAAAATTGAGATAAATACATATTTTGTCAGTTACGTTTATTACATGAGATTGAACCAACAAAGGTTAATTACACTAAAATACATTTCAGCCAATATAGTGAAGCATTCTGTGCAGTTTTGTTTACCCTGCAATAGGAAAGATAAAATTAACCTGGAAAAAACTCAGAGAAGATTTATGAGGATGTTGCCAGGATTCAAAAGCTTGAGCTATAGGGAGAGGTTGGGCAGACCAGGAAGACAAGAGGCTCAGCAGTGGTCATGAAATCATGAGGAGCATAGTTAGGATAAATGCGCAGAGTCTTTTTCAACAACTAAAGCACATGAATTTTAAGATGAGAGAGGAATGATTTTCATTAAACATAAATCTGAGCGTTAAATTTCAACAACACCATATCAATAAGATTGATTCAGATTCAGATTCAGATTCAACTTTAATTGTCATTGTCAGTGTACAATACAGAGACAACGAAATGCAGTTAGCATCTCCCTGGAAGAGCGACATAGAATATGACAATAAATACATCTATTTACATGCATACAGTCATAGTGTTTTTCCTGTGGGAGGAGTGTCCGGGGGGGGGGGGGGGGGGGGGGGGTGATTGGCAATCACCGAGGTACATTGTTGAGTAGTGTGACAACCGCAGGGAAGAAGCTGTTCCTGGACCTGCTGGTCCGGCAACGGAGAGACCTGTAGCGCCTCCCGGATGATAGGAGGGTAAACAGTCTATGGTTGGGGTGAGAGCAGTCCTTGGCGATGCTGAGCGCCCTTCGCAGACAACGCTTGCTTTGGACAGACTCAATGGAGGGGAGCGAGGAACCAGTGATGCGTTGGGCAATTTTCACCACCCTCTGCAGTGCTTTCCGGTCGGAGATGTTAAAACAATTCATATCATTTTGTAGTTCTGCATCAGAAACATCCTCCACTTCTGATATAACCCTCTAATTAATTAAACGATACATTTCGTTGTCACACGTGCCAAGAGCCTGACTATCCATATTTTATTTCAACATGTTTAATTTTTGTTATTCTGTATTAAACAAAATTGTCATTGCAGTAATTCCACTGGGAAATGTGACCGTTAATCCTCTGAAGAGGGCGAGGTGGCATTGTCCGTCACATTCACAGAAAATTAGGAATATTTCGGCATTTCTCTGGTCCTTGACTTGACCACGCAGTGGACTGAAAACAAATGTAATAGAATGGCCCCAAAGAAGGAGACACATATCTCAATAGCGTCCGCAACCTTGCCAGGACATCTGAGATTGCTGCAACTGCTTTGATCATATAGATCAAAGGGGCCTTTCATTTGGCAAAAGAATACTGCACAACTATTCAGGCCATTTAATTGACAGCAGACAAATGTGTCAATTGTGTCAAACAGCTATAGAAATAATTATGTATTTAAAATCAGTTGTCCAAAGTACAATAAGCTTGTAAACAAAACAGGCACAAAAGTATTCAAACAGAAAAATAAACGAGAGACAATTGAGACAAATGAGAGACAAAGAACATATACTTGGGAAGTGCACTCACAGGGCATGTCAATGGTACTATATGTATACTGAAAGCTTCCATTATCAAGCAGACAATTGGCTCTTGAATTCCTTCCCAATATTTTCCTCAAACACGTTCCTGACTGGTGAGTCATTTTTTAAACACCAAGAGGCATCTCAATTAAAGCAGGGAAATGTATGGAAAAAAAAACAAATTATGTGTGTGGTTTACTGTGGAATTGCCATTAACCTCTCCAATGGTGAATAAAAGGAGTGTTAAATTAGTATTAAACCTAATAGAAATCATGTTTTAGTAAACAATTCTGTTTCAATTATGTTTCTGTATCGGTGTCTTTGCAGAAGAACACACTTAAAGCTAAACTGTAGGTCTCGTTTCTGGTATTCTGTCGAAGTTATGATGGATCAGAAAACGGACCTGATTGATGCGAGCTGATGTTTATTTCTGTCTCAGAACACACTATGCTACCTTGTTCCATAATAATTCCACAGATTTACTGAAAATGCATCAACAGATAAAGCAATTTACAAAAGTCATTCTGTAAATATGGCAGATAGAGAAAGCCAACACTTATCGACATTAACTAACACTACGAAATGAATATTGAATTGCTAAACTTACTATTGTGTTGTACTGCTTACAGCTGCAAGAACGTGTAGCATCAATAAAGGGCTACAGGCCTATTGCAAGTTTATGTACAGGGACATATCTATCCATGCACTGTATACTTGTATTTATATTGATGCATTTTAAACATGTATGTCATGTTTTATACTTTGTCAATATAATAATGTTTTTTTATCATGCCAATAAAGTTTTTTAATTGAATTGAAAGCCACATGCAAGAGTTCCGAAATGTTGTACAAAGGGAACACCAACAGGACCCCATAGGATGACTGCATTGTTACACAGTACCTATGTAACAATTACATTTTAGTTCCAACTTAGTTTGTCACGTGTACCGAGGTACAGTGAAAAGCTTTTGTTGCGTGCTAACCGGTCAGCACAAAGACATTACACGATTACAATCGAGCCATTTACAGTTTTGCAGGACGATTAGATATTTAATAGTGTGGAACGATTGTAATATGAGTTTGTTGATATGCTTCTGTGAAATAGTCGCCTGGGTTGGGTGCCATCTTGGATCTATAAAATGTGCTGTGAAGATAGGCAAATAATGATATAGGATATATTTCATAACATCCTAAAGAAACCAAACAATATTGATAATTAGGGCATTTTGTAAAAGCTGGAGTAAATGTCATTTAAAATGTTACCTAGTTTATCTGAAAACTGTGGCATGTTTAAATGATATTGAGATTGAACCTCTCTCAGGGCTGAAGCAGAATTACCTTATTAAATATCTTAAAAATAGAGTATTTGATTGATTAAATTATTTTTCTGGTTTCAACAGATTACAAAGAAATTAATTTGAATTCTCATTTGTGCAATATGCAAATAGATTTTTGAAAAATGTAACTTTGCCTTAAATATAGTCAGCCCCTTCTTATCAGGAATAGGTTGTGCATGAGTAAGGGGTGTGGACAGCAAATTCTGCCAGAAGGCTCTGTCTTGAATGTTCAGCCGAATATTAGCTTTTCAAGGTCCTAGTTAATATTCAGTTAATGGTTCAATATGGGTGAACTCATACAGTCCTACACAAAACACCCTTTAACACTGTTGCCCATTTTCTTAATCAAGGTGAACAGCCAAGAATTGGCTGGAAAATTATATGGATGTTGTGTAAGCTAGGCAAGGATTTGGCAATTCTGAAACTTAAAAGTAAATTAAAAGCTACAAAGTGCTGGAGTAATTCAGTAAGTTATGCAGCATCTCTGGAGGACATGGATAGACAACATGTATAGTTCGGAACAGGTGAGGTCATCAGGTTTTCTTCCCTAAGGTTATATGGCTGAACCTGTTGGGTTTACACAAACATTCGAACAGGTCTCCTTCATAATGAATTGATTTCATACATTCCCAGCATGTGAACACTTGTTCTCTTGATTATTAGTCTATGCTTCCAGATTGTCACACTTGATGTAACCTGTTTATTTCAAAATTCATGTTAATCATTCCATTTTTCATATTATTCATTCCAAAACTTCTGTTCAAAAATATTTGGGAACTTGCATATATCTATATTTTGTAAATAGATAAAATCTTATTCAATAAACTCAACAACAAATCTTATTCAACTAAATGCTCTGGGAATATACAGGTAACACGTCCCTTTTTATAAACCCAGCCTTTTAAGCTGATTCAAAACTCTGAGCTCTTTATTGAAAAAAAAAAACGCTATTCTGTAGCCCATAACCCTATTCCTTGACACCTCTCTAGTTTCCAATTTAATCAAGTCCCCATGAGCCCTACACGAAAGGGCTTTGTTTCCCTGTCAGTGCGAGGAGAGGCGAAGCAGCCTGGAAGTGTGAAATCAAACCTCATGAGCTGAACGGTTCCCCAGGGAACTTCGGACTGCTCAGAAGGTCAAAGTCATGGGCTAGACCAGCTGAAAATGTCTGTGACACAGCAGGGGAGTTAGAATTGAACACATCTTAATTAAGGCCCACAGACAGCCAAATAGGCTGTTTTCTAGTTCAACTGCCAACCTTAACCCGGTCAAATTTAGCAGCAGTACTAATGGCTCTAATGGTTAGTTTTGCATCACTGTTCATCACACTGCAGCTAACATGCATTGTAGAGTATCTGATTAATGGTGATAAGCTTTCAACATGCAAAGGCCTCTCCCTCAGAGCATGCCGGTCTAGCCATAGGATGAATAGCACTAGACTAATTTATATAACATTTCAACCCACTCCTTTTTTTGTTGAATGATGCTGCAGTTATACTTAATCAATATGTGGGAGTTGTTAAATGAGGTATTAACGACAACAGTTAATCCCTTTTTTCTTGTTAATAATCACCAGCAATTCAAATGCAATGCTCCACACTGAGCCATTCATAAATGAAAAAAAGATATAGTCCCCTCTCTACATTTTATGAGGAGCTTAATTGAGGTGCAACACTGTGGTGGCATTCAGCTAAACAAGGCAATTAGTCATTGTGCAAAATAAAATAATTCAGTTTTACCAACTCCCACATATTGATTTCTTCTCTTAACCCTCTTATTCAGAAGAGAACTCCAAGTATTCCTAAATGCTTTTTTAATTTGAAAGGGTTAATGTAGTATTGAATTGCTGCTAAATGACTCTTTACAGCTCCAGAAAAAACATCTTTGAAAAGAGGAAAAGAAAAATCTTTTGTCATTATTATAAGATTTATAGCAAGACGGCATGTAACCGGTGTTCTCTGAGGCATGATAGGTTTACATTAGTGATACACAGAAATTGGATACGAGCAATTCTGAGTAAACTAAACATGTGCCTTTGTACAGGACTAACACCAAAATGGATTCTCCACAAAAAAACCCTGAAAATAAGCAAAGATCCTATGCAATTATGGTCTCGGCATTATGTACAAGGAATCATGAATTAAAGGTTCAGCATGGTAGAACACATGGGATGCAGGGTGAACTAGCCAATTGAATATAAATTCCCTTGGTGGAAGGAGGCAGAGGTGATAGTGGAGGGTTGTTTATCAGATTGGAGGCCCATGACCAGTGGTGTACTACTAGGATCTTTGCTGGGTCCCTTATTGTTTATCATCTATATTAATGATTTGGATGAGAGTGTAGGTGGCAAGGTTAATATGTTGGTGGATGACACTAGAATTGGTAATGTAGTAGACAGTCAAGAATGTTGTCTAACATTACAACAGGATCTAGACCAAGTGTTTAAGAAGGAACTGCAGATGCTGAAATCAGTCTAAAGAGTCTGAAGAAGGGTTTCGGCCCGAAACGTTGCCTATTTCCTTCGCTCCATAGATGCTGCTGCACCCGCTCAGTTTCTCCAGCATTTTTGTGTACCTAGGATCTAGACCAAGATGGAAACTGGGCAAAGGAATGATAAAGGGAATTTAGCTCGAACAAGTGCACAGTTTTGCATATTGGTGCACAGTGAATGAGAGGGTCCTGGGGCATATTGAAGAACAGAAAGACTCAAGGGTACCAATACATAGTTCCTTTAAAGTGGTGATACAGATAGATAGGGTGGTAAAGAAGGCACTTGACAAGCTTGCCTTCATCAGTCAGGGTGCAACGATATCTTCCAGCTGTACGAGATATTGGTGTGAACACACTTGGAGTGTTGTAAAGAGTGCATCACCTTGCACCTATCTGCCCTGCCACGCATTTCCTTTCCCATCTGTGGCAATCGGTGGATTCCACGCCAATCTCACCTTAGAACTGAAGGATTTCCCCTAGTGATAGGAGTTGGGTGTTGTTGTACTTGTTGGAATACCTTGTTCCAGATCATTGGGTGAGACTCCAGCTGTTAACAAAAGTTATCTTTGAAAGAATAATCCAGAGTAAGATCTAATTTATTTTGGAAGTCAACGGTGAGCTGATAATGCTTACTGCTGGCTGCAACATCCTGACAGTGTTAAATGTTGGGTGAAACAAAGACCGTCCCGATATCATTCAGCTCACAACCACCCCAGAATCAGTTCTTTGCATGGAAGATAATGCGAGAAATTGAATGTAGAGTCCATGTATCATAAGGACAGCCAATTTGATATATAAACACATGACAACCGAGCCAGTAGAGGAAACATAGAAACATAGATAGAAACATAGAAAATAAGTGCAGGAGGAGGCCATTCGGCCCTTCGAGCCAGCACTGCCATTCATTGTGATCATGGCTGATCATCCCCTATCAATAACCCGTGCCTGCCATCTCCCCATATCCCTTGATTCCACTAGCCCCTAGAGCTCTATCTAACTCTCTCTTAAATCCATCCAGTGACTTGGCCTCCACTGCCCTCTGTGGCAGGGAATTCCATAAATTCACAACTCTCTGGGTGAAAAAGTTTTTTCTCACCTCAGTCTTAAATGACCTCCCCTTTATTCTAAGACTGTGGCCCCTGGTTGTGAACTCACCCAACATTGGGAACATTTTTCCTGCATCTAGCTTGTCCAGTCCTTTTACTATTGACAATCTTATTATCTCTTTCTCCCTTCCCCCCTGCTATTTATTTATCCATCTCCTTTTCCTCCCACTGTCTATCTTTGCCTCTTCTCTCCAAACCTGCTACACATTGCTTTTCTTCCCATTCTTCCTCTGTCATTCCCTTTCTCCTTCACTTCCACTTTTTGCTTCAATAGCAGTTAAATGTTGGTCTTCAACAAAATCATCAATTTTCTATACCACATTCATGACCCATGCGGCTATCAAAGTGACATTTAATTGCTGCTGCCAGTGGAAATGTATTGTGGAGGGTCAGGCAGGGAAGCGATGGTACCTCACTGAAGATTATTGACCATTTTGCTTTCCCTGGCCTGGTTTTAGGAAGGGTTGTACAGTGGCTCAGCAGGGCAGCACAGTGGTCGAGTTGCTGCCTTACAGTGCCAGAGACCTGGCCTAGATCCTGACTACGGGCGCTGTCTGTATGTCGTTTATACGTTGTCCCAGTGACCATGTGAGTTTGCTCCAGGTACTGCAGTTTCTTCCCACATTCCAAAAACGTACAGGTTTGCAGGTTAATTGGCTTCAGTAAAAATTGAAAATTGTCCCTATCGTGCAGGACAGTGTTAGTGATGGTCGTTGCGGACTCGGTGGGCTGAAGTGCCTGTTTCAGTACTGTATCTCTGAAGTTTCAAGTAAAATCTAAAGATTACAAAGGAGAATGTGCATCCATGCTGATATTGCGCATTGCACCTTGTTTTTGTTTTATAAATTAATTGTTGCTTTCAGCACAAGAAATATGACAATTCTAAATGGAGCAACTATGGATGGGACATCAGAAGTCAAAGCATCGAGCTGTATGAGTGGCAGACACATCTCTGGGTAGTGGGATGGGTTGGACACGTGATTGGTGTCCATAGGGATGACCAAGATGTATCCTAGGTCAGTTGAACATGCATGTAGTGAACTTAATGACTTCAGCAGAGAGGGGTGTTAGATAAAATTAATCACCAAGGAATACATTTGAAGAGCAAATATCTGAATGATAAATGCAGACTTTGAACTTCAGCAGACCGGGGTAGACAACTCACCTTCAACTAATGCTCTAGCAGGCTTCTATTTTCTGATTTAGGACTACTTTAGTCTCATTAGCCTGCACTGCTTAAAAATCTTGAACGTACAAAGAAGAAAATTGGCAAGTGACATCAAAAATGTGATTGCATAGTGTTTGATGCCACTGCACAAATCTGCGAATCTCCATGTATAAATGATCATAAACACTGGGGATCCAGATCAAATTTACAGAAGTGCACTTTGTGCTTACAAAGGACAAAGTTACAACTAACATTCAGTCAGAAATGCAATTCTAGTCTTTATCTTTGGGAAATTCAACAGCGCATCTAAGCCAATAATACATTTAAAGTATTCTTACTAATATAATGCAAGAAATGCAGCAGCCAGGTGCACATAATAACATTTCAGATAATGACCGGCTAATCTATTTAAATGACATTGACTAAAGATAAATATTGAATAGGACACTGTAAAAAGCCCTTGCTCCTTCTGATCAGTGCCAAATAAGCTTTTGGATTACTCGAAAACTATAGCAAAGATCCTGTGACCTATCACATCAGTTGTTTTAATTTATCTGGTACAAACTGTGAATCTTTCTGACCATATGCTTTAATTTCATGCTGGACTGTGTCCTTGCAGAGTGAGTTATCAGGAGAGCTATTTTTCAGTCTCTGGCCATTCACCTTAAAATGTCCTCCACTACTACTCCAGTATCCATCAGACCGCAACGTTCTATAAGATCAATTCCTTTGCTCCTCCAAAAACCATAATCACATTAATTGTATGTTAAAATCTTACCGTGGGATGTAAATTCTCTAATTCTGTGTGAAATCCCCTGGGATATCTACTTAAAGGCAACTTCAATAAGGCAGTAAATTCCTTCACTTAAACTAATAGGCAGAAACGAAATCTCCCAATTACCTTACTGGTAATAAATGACTTCAAATTCTATTCCAGAAAAGGAAACTGGACAAGGTGCAAAAAAAAAGGCTGCTAGTTTGCTGTCACCCATTTTACGTCCAGCTATAAAAGTTACACTTACATCCACACATTCAACGGTCACTTGCAAGCCATTGGCACTGACACTTCATCCTTGTAGAAATCAACTGCACCCAAATAGAAGAGAATACAATAAAATGGTGGGGCAGGAAAACACGAGTCCTTGGCATGATTGAACACTGTCAAATTGTGTATTTCCGATTTGCTAGATTTTAAATCAATCAGTGCACTGCTGTCTCATTTGAAAGGATTGGGAAATATAAAATAATTAAATTACTGGTGAAGCTTTCAAAATTTCAAATTAATTATCTTCTATCCTCTCTCACTAAAAGTGATGAACTTTTAAAATTTTGTCAGCATTGGAAAAAGCCTGTGCATTTTGAAAGGTTTCGGATACTGAAGTCATACCTACAATTTTAGTGTCAATTTGATTTCCCAGTTTAATGAAATAAATTACTGCATATGTCATTGATTAAATCTTTGCCCAGCTCCTGACAGTATCTGATCAACCATGAGATTCCTCAGATGAACATTTCACATGAAATGGAAAAAAATATTATCTGGTAATAAAATTAAATATGCACATGAAAGATATTGAACTTTTGACTTGCTGTCAGAATTTAAAAAAATCTCTAAATCAGATTTTAAATAACTCACTCAATGGTTCTCTTAACGGAACATTTGAACATACAAACAAACAACTTACGAGCAGGAGTAGGCCACTTGACCCCTCATGCCTGTTGCATCTGTTAATATGGTCATGGCTGGTCTTATTACAGTTTTATCTTCCCATTGATATAACCCTTTTTCTCCTTGCTTATCAAGAATCCCTCTACCTTTGATTTTAAAATATTAATTATTCTCACACCACCTTTTGAGGAAGGGAGTTCTAAAACCCAACATACATCTGCAAAAAGAAAAAAAAAAGATATTTGTCTTAAATAGATAATGCTTATTTGTAAGTGACCTCCAGTTTTTGATTTTCCCACAAGAGGAAACATCTTTATGTTCAACCTATTAAGAATGTTATATATTTCAGTCGTCACCCATTATTCTTCTGAACTCCATTGGATACCAAACTAATTTGCCGATGCAAACCTTATAAGCCAACCAATTGCTCTAATAGGCCATCTCTAGTAGCCTACAACCCAAAGGTATGGGCTTTGAAACTCCAATTTAAGGTGACTAACAACAATATCTCCCTCGTGCCCCACCTGGATGCGCATCCTCCCATTATCCCGCCCCCCTTTCCCCTTCCCCCATTCTCTCCCACCTGTATCCTTTCCTCTGGCTTAACATTTTTCCCCTCTTCACTCCTTTCTTCCCATCTCAGGGCTTTGTCCATCCATTTGCCAATCAAAACCCCACTTTACCTGTATCCACCAATCATTTGCCTGGCTTTGTCCCGGAACATCTCTTCTCCAGCTTTCTTTCCCCCCACTACAATCGGTGTGAAGAAGGGTCCCAACCTTAAACGTCACCCATCCATTTTCTCCAGAGATACATAACCAGCCATGATCATATTGAATGGCGGTGCAGGCTCGAAGGACCGAATGGCCTACTCCTGCACCTATTTTCTATATTTCTATGTTTCTATACTTTCTGATCAGCTCAGTTGTTCCAGTACCTTCCACTCTTTTTTTGTAAACCAGCATCTGCAGTTCCTTGTGGCCACATCTCTCTATTGTACAGAGCTTTTTTCTGTGTGGCACGTCTTTCTTCCTCTGTTGCAGTTTCATCAGTGTAACACCAACATTTTTGATACCTCTCCCAGCATGTCCTTCAGCACTCCATATTGAGCTAGGGTTGATCACATTGTTTGATAGAAATGGAAGAGTGAGGGATATGTGAGGTGACGAGTTTGCAAATTATGGTATTAGTATTTTTGCTGCTATTGTTGGCTACGGCACTTTATGGAGACCCAGTTATGAGCTGCTAGAACTGTGTTGAGTCTACTACCTGTGGCACAGTTTTAGTGCCACACAAAAGAATGGAGCATGTTCTTCATATGAACACTGTGGGAGAAGAGCTAAGGCTTTTAAGTAGCACAGGTGGGGCAATAAAATAGATATTAAGTTCATGCTTCATACATAGTTACCACTGTCCAGCAATGAACTTCAACAATCCGAGTAATTCTTGGGAGTACATATTTCATGGATTGAGCCACCATTTCCACGCTGGAATGAACACCAGAAAGCAGCGGCAGCTAAAGCGCGCCAGCGTCCACTCTCCCTTCCGACAGCCATCTTGGACACAGACTAACATATTAACTTATACACAAAAAAATCATCACCCCACAATGGTTACCACTGTGGGGGAAGGCACAATGTCCAGTCCCCATCTGCCAGTTCTCCCAAAGTCAGGCCTATTGAGGCCACCGCTATTGCCTCTACGGAGGCCCGATGTTCCTGGCCAATCTGGCCGGGTGGTGTTGCCCCGGCGTCGGGAGAGTCCTCTCAGCGGCTGGGCCACCTGGAACGGCCGCTTCCGGGGACCGCGGCTTCCGAAGCCGACAAGGCCGCGCCGGGTTGGAGCTCCCAGGCTCCCGATGTTAGAGTCAGAGCCGCCCGCTCCGCTCTGCAGACCCACAGCCCGGAGGTGTTGATCTCGGCAGTCACAGCTCACCAGAGCTCCAGCGCGTCGATCCAGCGACCCAGGCAAGGCATCGCCCGCTCCGCTCCGCGATAGCGCTCCAGCGCTGTGCCGCCACCGAAGCCGAGGTGCTGGGCGGTCCCCGCCAGGAAACGGCACTCCACGCCCGCTGGTAGGCCACGAGGACGGGTCGACGGGCAGCCCGGAGAAAAAGCTGCCTCACCGACCAGGTAGGGACCTAGAAGTATAATTACCCCCTACCCCCCACATTAAAAAGTCAATTTCTCCAACGGACGAAGCACAGGACTTACAAAAAACTTCCCAAAAAAAGTGAATTAAACGGACGGCTGCTGGTTAGCAGCCGTTCCCCAAGATGGCTCCTCCTCCACTGGAACCAATTTTAGAACCAATAGACATTTTTTTTGCAAGCTTTAGAACCAATAGAGACACTTTTTGCAAGCTTTAGAACCAATAGACATTTTTTGCAAGCTTTAGAACCAATAGACATATTTTTGCAAGCTTTAGAACCAATAGAGACATTTTTTTTGCAAGCTTTAGAACCAATAGAGATGTCTTTTTGCAAGCTTTAGAACCAATAGACATTTTTTGGAAGTTTTAGAACCAATAGACATTTTTTGCAAGCTTTAGAACCAATATACATTTTTTGCAAGCTTTAGAACCAATTGACACTTTTTTTTGCAAGCTTTAGAACCAATAGACACTTTTTGCTAGCTTTAGAACCAATAGACATTTTTTGCAACCTTTAGAACCAATAGACATTTTTTTGCAAGCTTTAGAACCAATAGTCATTTTTTTGCCAGCTTTAGAACCAATAGACATATTTTTGCAAGCTTTAGAACCAATAGAGACATTTTTTTTGGAAGCTTTAGAACCAATAGAGACATTTTTTTTGCAAGCTTTAGAACCAATAGAGACGTTTTTTTGCAAGCTTTAGAACCAATAGACATTTTTTGGAAGCTTTAGAACCAATAGACATTTTTTTGCAAGCTTTAGAACCAATATACATTTTCTGCAAGCTTTAGAACCAATAGATATTTTTTGCAAGCTTTAGAGCCAATAGATATTGTTTTGCAAGCTTTAGAACCAATATGGGAGTGGCTGCGCTGCCTTGCAGCTGCGGCTCGCCTGCAGTCCGTTTGTCTTTTCTGTTTTTTGTTTTCTTTTGTCCTGTTTTTGTGGTTTGTTTCGGTTTGTTTGGCTGTGTGTGTGTGGGGGGGTGGGTGTGGTGTGTTTTTTGGCTCTTCCTTTGGGGGGATGCGACTTTTCCTGCCGTATCCTCCGTCTCCGTGTCCGTCTGCGCTGAGGCCTATCGCGGAGCTGGCGGCCTCCAACTGCGACCGACCTCGAGGCTGTGGAGGCTGTGGAACAGAGCCAGGACTTACCAACGCTAGCCTGGCCGACTTCGGGGCTGTGGTTGCAGTGCGGCACAACTTCCGACCCGACTTTGGAGCCTCGGTGGCTCGGCCGCGGGCCAGTGGGCCAGTGGACGACATCATCGGGAGCTCGAGTTTTGTTTTCCGGAGCTCCCGCAACTACAGCTGCGTCCGCTGGACTGGAGGACGGCAGCTTCGGCAGCTTCGACCGCCCCGTGCCGCGGAGTTTGAACCGGCCCGTTTGCGGAGCTCGGATTCAGCCGCGGGACTTACCTACCATAACCCGGTGGGGTCATAACATCGGAGGCTTGGATTGCCTCAGCGCAGAGGGAAAGCAAGGAGGGAAGAGACAATGACTTTGGGACTTTAAACTGTGTTGAGTGTTTGTTATTTATTCTATGTTATGACTGCAGGCTAAACCATATGGTTTGTTTTGTTTTTGTTTTTGTCTTTTGTTTTTACCTTGTTTGGGATGTGTTTACCTTGTGTGGGACTAAAGATGGAAATTAGCTACTGGCTACAATCTTGCATATTACATGCAAATGTTTATTAATATGCACTGTCCCTAATAAAATCAATTCAAATTCAAATTCAATAGACACTTTTTTTTGCAAGCTTTAGAACCTATAGAGACACTTTTTGCTAGCTTTAGAACCAATAGACATTTTTTGCAACCTTTAGAACCAATAGACATTTTTTTGCAAGCTTTAGAACCAATAGACATTTTTTTGCAAGCTTTAGAACCAATAGACATTTTTTGCAAGCTTTAGAACCAATAGACATTTTTTGCAAGCTTTAGAACCAATAGAGACACTTTTTGCAAGCTTTAGAACCAATAGATATTTTTTGCAAGCTTTAGAACCAATAGAGACACTTTTTGCAAGCTTTAGAACCAATAGACATTTTTTGAAAGCTTTAGAACCAATAGACATTTTTTTGCAAGCTTTAGAACGAATAGACACTTTTTTGCTAGCTTTAGAACCAATAGACACATTCTGCAAGCATTTTCGAACCACTAAGGGCACTTACATTTGCGTGGACATGTGTTCAGTGTTATTCACAGCCCAGAGAAACGTGACCCTCTGCCTTCCTCCATCTTGAAGAGACTGTGTGGCACACCACTTCCTGGTTTTATAGTCCCTCCCCCCTGCCGCCAGCGGGGGCAGCAGAGAGAATGGGGAATTTTGTAAAAACATTAATATCTCTGTCATATTTAATCGACGGAAAAAATCCTCGGCACACATGCGGCGGAGGGGGGCTCTGAGCAAGATGGCCAAAAATGACGGCCGTAGGTGGCGGCGTTCTCTTGGAAATCGCAGCACAGATGGCCAAAACCGGTCAAGAACAGACTTTTAGTAATATAGACACACACACACACACACACACACACACACACACACACACACACACACACACACACACACACACACACACACACACGTATATGTATACACATATACACGCACACACATACATGTAACATTCAAAAATAATGTGTAAAGACATTTCCAAGGAATTATCCATGTCTCTTTCTTTCATTTTTCATATACTGATATAAAACACAAAATAGATGATTCAATGAAATACGATTGCACATGAAATTGCTACTTTTTGTTAGTAACAATAACATAAATTTTCTACAAACTAATTTGATTGAATTTGTGAATTAATAGGCTGAGAGGTTAAAACTGATAAACTGATTCACTACGACTTTAATTTAAATTGATGTTTGTGTGAAGGATTGATTGTAATCATGTATTGTCTTTCCGCTGACTGGTTGGCACGCAACAATAGCTTTTCACTGTACCTTGGCACACGTCACAATAAACTAAACTGAACAATAGAACATACATAGCAAAATTTAAACAAATAATTTCTGCAACCTTCTCATACCAGAACAACCAGAAAATGACATTGCCTTACCTATGACATCAGCAACCATTAAGCCTTCTGCCTTAACCACCTTTATCTGAATGAATCCAATATCTCTTATATTGAACAAGGATCGTATCCATGACTGGAAAAAAAAAATACAGTGAACAGTCAGCTTGTTCTTCTAGCATGCAATACTGTTTTCCTTCGACATACTACTTTTTTTATATCATTTCTCTGCCATGATGTAGCAAAAGTATAATCATCATTAAAAGAACCAATTGTTTGGTAATCCGTATTAAATTATTTCAGATAGTCTTTATGCTTCACATAAATTGCTGTAAGAATGCAACTAAATTACTAATAAAATCCACAATGTGCTGCAGTAACTTAGCGGGTCAGGAAGCATCTCCGGAGAACATGGATAGGTGAGTTTGTGTTGGGACTCTTCTTCAGACTGATTATGGTGGGGAGGGGCAGAAAGGAGGGGCAGGACAAAGCCCCTCCTCAAGCCCCCCTCCCCCCTTCATACCTGTGTCCCACCTGGACACACACCTATTTCCCCCCTCCCCCTCCCACCTACACTCTTTCCTCTCGCTTCACAATTTGCAACTTTAATACTTTTGACTCAAAAATTCTGTCTTTTCATCTCTGGCCTTTGTCCAAGCATCTGCCTGTTAACCAGCCCCCCTCACCTGAATGCACCTATTATTTGCCAGGCTTGGTCCTGCACCTCCTCTCTTCCAGCTTCCCCCCACCCCCTACCCTCCCCATCTCCAACACAATCACTGATGAAGGGTCCCGACATGAAAGATCACTTTTCCAAGTTTTTCAGAGATGCTGCGTAACCCACTGACTGAGTTACTCCAGCACTGTATTTTTCCTGTGGTACAAATTAATTTATTGCAAGTTATTGTCATTAATTATTTCCATGTGGATAAATGGTAGGGCATTATACACACTGGCAACTGTATCTTTAAGAATTAGTCTTCTGCACCACTTACAAATATGGAGAATTTGTGGAAAACCAAAATCCAGTGGGATTGAATTTCTTTCACAAATAATTTAAAACAATTCCTGTAATAGTTATCACAGCTGAACCATGTGTTATACAGAGCGGAATGGTTTGTTTTTCTTCCTCCTGATCACTTGAAAAGTACTGCCAGAATTTGGCCACGGGCACTTTACAGCATATAATGTGATAGGTGACTTGTTCCAGTCAGTGGTTTCTCTATTCCTTTAGCATTAGTGACAAAGATAATTTTAAATCATTGCTGAATTGCTTTCTGTTTTGGTGGCACTTTTATCAAATGTTAGATGGAAAACTGGAGTTCTGTAAAAATGGCCTCTGATTTCAAATGACACGACAACAGTTCTCTGAATATATCAACACCCTTTAATGAATTCTGGTTTAACATGTGCATAAAGATTGTGAACCGAATCACGGAGATTTAAGTAAATTATATCTGATATGTGTGTATTTGTGAAACTAATCACAGCAAATCAATTTAGAAAAGTACAAGGTGATTATGGGGCAAAACAATGGCCATTATCAATGCTCTAACTTGTACTGTTGATTCCACTTAAATATCTAATTCTCTAAGTACTGCAGAAATTTCCATTTGTATTCTTCTGGGTTCCATTAAGGTATACGAGCCAGACTGAGGCCTACAGCCATTCCCAATTACAATGTCATAGCTCCATTATTAACGAGACTATTAAACGCAACCCGATACTCAATGTTGCAACTGAAAGAAGTTTTAAAATCTATTGATACTTATCCCATGTAACTCTTTAAATTGTGTATATAAATAATCATAAAGTTAATTCTAATGCAGCTTTGCATTATTCAAACCAATTTAATAGTTTGGAAATCCATTGAATGAATCACTCTGTAACATAGTTTATTGTTAAATGGAAAGTATATCCAAATTATATACTAAAGGTACACAAAATTGCTGGAGGAACTCAGCGGGTGCAGCAGCATCTATGGAGCGAAGGAAATAGGCGACGTTTCGGGCCGAAACCCTTCTTCAGACCAAATTATATACTTATAGGTTGTGAATGAATCCCATACACAGACATTTGCATTTCAGAGGAGGACGTTTACTAGCCTCAGTTCCATAAAGGAAAATTCTCAAACTAAATATATTGGGGAAAACATTATCAAATCAACTTATTTGATTATTCTTAGCACTTTTTATGTTTAAGCCCTCATGCTTGACCTAAACATCTATGAATAAATACTATACTCTATTGCCTGGTATAACTGCAAAATTCTTTGAATTTAGTAGTACTTTATTATGTTACTTTTTGTTCGACAATAAAAGTTTATCCAACAAGCAGCAACTTACATTGAACCTTAATTGGTACATGTGACAATAAACTGACCTTGAAACCAGGTCCTTGAAGCCTTGAACACAATCTCAAATTGAATTTTGGATCATTTGGTCCCAATGTTTATTCAACCTTGGGACCAGGTGATCCCAAATTCAAGTTGAGATTGTGCTGCATTAACTAATATGGCTGGGGTAATGAGAGGGATGCAGCAACATTTGCAATAAAATGTAAAACCTATTGTGACTCCCATCTGATTGTTATGTTATGCCCCTGTCCCACTTAGGAAACCTGAACGGAAACCTCTGGAGACTTTGCGCCCCACCCAAGGTTTCCCTGCGGTTCCCGGAGGTTCCCAGAGGTTTTTGTCAGTCTCCCTACCTGCTTCCACTACCTGCAACCTCCGGGAACCGCACGGAAACCTTGGGTGGGTGCAAAGTCTCCAGAGGTTTCCGTTCAGGTTTCCTAAGTGGGACAGGGGCATTACTCAGCCGATGACTGGACATCAGATGAGAATCGCATCTTGCTCAGCTGTGGTCTGATAATGTTCAAAGTAACGTTTTAAGTGTGAATAATAACCACTTGGTCAAAGAATTTAAGTAACTGAATTATTATTAAACAAGGTTAACATTGAATTGTAATATTAATTAGGGTCTATGTAGTTGTACCATTTCAACAATATATACTCATGATGTTGAGGAATGTTTCAATAGCCTGTAGCCAAGTTAGTTGTCTCATGGGGAATGATGTCAATCCATAATGAAAAGTTACTGCAGCAAATACATGGGTCCCCCTCTCGTCTTAACTCTTAAATTTGACAATGACAGCATGAACAAGCTAGTTAACCCTTCATGTTTCATAAAGCAAAACCCTATAGTCTGAACATAATTCCTATTAAACTATTCTAAAGGACCCAAATATTCTACATGTACAATAACTTTTCCAAATAAATCAAGATGGAAATTAATTCAAGATGGTAAAGTGTAGTGGGACAATATGTCTGACTACTGCTTTATCACTTTGCTGATCCCATTCACAAATCTAGGGTTTGACATATAATAATATTTGAATGGGTGCCTGGAGCAATACAATAAAACACATCGGCCACAGGGAGGAAATTAAATTTGGAGATACGTCCTGCTGCTTTAAACCTCCCTCTGTGAAAGAAAATTGACCCCTAGATTCCAAAGAACTCCCTCAGGAAATAGAAGCATGTTTTTTTTTTAAACATAATTGAACCCTCTAGGATTAATTAAGTTTTTTAAAAGTTCTGTTATTTTTTAATACACAGTATAACCTGTCTATTACTAGAAAGAATAGATTATGGTGGCCCAACTGGATAGGCCGAATTGATTTTCTTGGTATCCTAAACATAGAAACATAGAAACATAGAAAATAGGTGCAGTAGGAGGCCATTCGGCAACTTTGAGCCAGCACCGCCAATCATTGTGATCATGGCTGATCGTCCCCTATCAATAACCCGTGCCTGCCATCTCCCCATATCCCTTGTCTCCACTAGCCCCTAGAGCCCTATCTAACTCTCTCTTAAATCCATCCAGCGACTTGACCTCCACTGCCCTCTGTGGCAGGGAATTCCATAAATTCACAACTCTCTGGGTGAAAAAGTGTTTTCTCACCTCAGTCTTAAATGATCTCCTCTTTGTTCTAAGACTGTGGCCCCTGGTTCTGGACTCGCCCAACATTGGGAACATTTTTCCTGCATCTAGCTTGTCCAGTCCTTTTATAATTTTATATGTTTCTATAAGATCCCCCCTCATCCTTCTAAACTCCAGTGAATACAAGCCTAGTCTTTCCAATCTTTCCTCATATGACAGTCCCGCCATCCCAGGGATCAATCTCGTGAACCTACGCTGCACTGCCTCAATCACAAGGATGTCCATCCTCAAATTAGGAGACCAAAACTGTGCACAATACTCCAGATGTGGTCTCACCAGAGCCCTATACAAGTGAAAGACTGCACACGATTTCCGAGTTGCAGTTTTAATCGTTTCTCAAATGGAAGAGAAGTAAGACTCCAGAGGTTTCCGTTCAGATTTCCTAAGTGGGACAGGGGCATTATAATACACTTGGAAGAACTATAGAATAATTTCCTTTTTTGAGCAAAGCCATTGAATACTAGACTACTCTTTGTTGAGTTTGCATGTTCACCCTATGACGATGACTATGCCTTCTTCTGGTTTCCTCCCATATCCCAAAGACATGCAGCTTTGTAGATTAATTGACCACTGTAAAATTGCCCCTAGTGTGTTAGGAGTGTATGCAAAAGTGGGATAACATAGAATTAGTGTGAATGGGTGATCGATGATTGGCATGGACTCGAGAGGCTGAAGGGCCTATTTCCAAGCTGTATCTTTCAATTCAATTTAATTCAATCAAATATCAAATATCATAAAACATGCAGGATAATTAACACGGAAAGCTTCTTTAGATTTGGTGTTGCTGATAACCAGATCCTCAAGAAGTAACAGCTTAATATAATGTAATTTCTTTTGTAAATTAATTATCTACCATGTTCACTTAACGGTTTCGGAAAAAGTGAAATAAATAATACTAATACATAACTGTTGGACTTTTCACAAATGGAAATAATGTGATTTATGAACTCTCTAGTGAGCTGCTATTTATTATCAACTCTACAGTTCTTTTATATTATGGAATTAGTTAATTATTGTTAGAATTTCATTCACATAAATTAGTTTTTCATACTCCAAACCAGATTTAGAGATTTTTTGGAAAGCCATTAGACATTAAATGTTGGTCCTCAGCCTCCTCTGTTGATAGTGAAGCCTACAACCCAACAGCATGAGCGTTAAATTCTCCAATTTCAGGTAACTCTCTCATCCTCCTTTCCTTCTGATCTACCCAGGTCCTCTCATGGACATCTTTCTTTCCATTCACCCCATCGCCATTGCCTAGTTCTTTTCCCCTCCTTCGTCTCCCTCTACTCATTGCCCAACCCAACTCCCAGTGTGTCTCCTATTCCCACTCCCCTTCGCTCATTATCAACAAAATCCCAATGCCACCATACCCCCCCCCCCCCCCCTCCCCCCCCACTTTGTTTTCTCCTCTTATCACCTCCAGCTTTGGTCACTATATACACTCCTATCTCCCCATCTGACTTATCTGTAAATCAACCCCTCCTAACCTGGATTCACCTATCAGTTACCAGCTCTTGTCCCATCCCTTCTCCTCACATCACTCTAACAGCTATCCCCCCTCCACTCTAGTCTTGAAACTACAGAAGATAATCCTTGCTTAAACAAGTTTCCAGTCTACAAAATCTTTCTTGAACACATTGTTACTGCTGAATTTTTTTCCTATGATATTCAAAGTCCGAATTTCTTTATGACCTCTTTCAGCTTTCTTCATTCTTCTTCAATGCTTAGTTTTCAAAAGAAAAAAAAAAGCATTACTGCCTGAAGTCCTGTTCCTTCCTGATTTCAGCCTTTATCCTTGATTGTGAATTCAGTTGTGGTTATAGACATTTGCCCTTGGCTTGTATGGGTCAACTGTAAATCCCGAATGAGGATGAAAGATAGATGCTGGCACACAATCGCTCTGTTTTGTTACAGGAGTTCAGTGGCAGAGGCTGGACCTGCTGGTTGGTGAGTCTGCCTGTGCAACCCTCGTCAACTGGGCCTGAATTGCTATTCATTTGAATGTAGAATCCTAACCTTCCAATAAAGAAGGAAAAAGTTCTGATGTAATAATATATTAAATCTATTTAACACAGAACATAAGACACAGCCCCATCTTACTTTAGTTTAACTAATATCCCTGTCCCACAGTATGAGTTCATTCCAAGAGCTCTCTCCGAGTTTGCCCTGATTCAAACTCGGAGATTTACGGTAATGGCCACTCGTCGGTACTCGGGGCTCTCGTGGACATTTTTCAACATGTTGAAAAATCTTCACGAGTCTTCCCGTGCTTACCTGCTGGTAGCGAGTCTTCCTGAGTACCTGCCGTTAGCATTACGAGCCACAAAGTGACTTCCCCGAGCTCCGACGTACCTGCTACGTTCATTCTCCGTGCTTATGAGCTCTGATTTTTTTTAAACTTGGGAGAGCTCTTGGAATGAACTCGTACCGTGGGACAGGGCTTTTAGTTTAGTTTAGAACTAATCTTTGCCTCCTGCGGAGGCTGTAAGCAGTTTCTATTGGTCTGGGTGTTGTGGTTCTTCAGTCTACGTCAAGGGAGGCCTAGCAGTGACTGATACCAGGGGAGTACACTACAGAGACAATACTCCTGACCAATTACTCATGGATTGAAAAGTACAGGATCTTAGTATCCATATAGCATTTATTTAGCCCTTGCATAGTAAAGTGATTGAGTACAGGTAACAGACCAAATCCCATGCTAGCTGGTACATACACACAAATCAAAAATGTTTGTTTTGTTTAAAGCAGAAAAGGCTTTCTTGCATCAGTTTTCCTATGCCTTTTGCAAGGCAAATGAATCAGGATGATTGCATTGATCAGAAATCCAATAGTCTAAAATTTGCTTTTTAACTCAGATTTTACTCAGAGATTTCAGCTCTGATAAACACTAAATGAAACATATTTTTATTTGTTTGAAACAAATTACTGGTGAGTGCTAAGACAGTATTGAGCATGTTAAAGGCAAGCAAAAAAAGCGCAGAGTCGTCAAATTAATTACTCCCTTCAGGTTAGTGTATAGGCATTTTCATGTCTTAAATTAGTTAATTTAATTTTCCATTTTTCTAATCCTCTCAGTTTCACAGTACCAGCTCTGATGGGAGCAATAATCTGAAAATGATAAGCGCCAAGCTGGCCTTGTGTCTTTCCATGGTTCTTAATTGGATTTTTTTTTTCTATCACGACAGTTACTGGAAACAATTCTATAATAGGGCATCAGAATTAGTTCTGAACCTTTGGTATTCAGAATTATTGTACTTAGATAATTAAAACTTAAGGTACCCATGCAACTCTGACAGGTAAAATGGTGAAGATGCCATTGACATAACTAAATTGAAAACATATTTTGGAAAGTAACTATGAAGATTCTCAGGTTATTCTCCTTAGATCATTAGAGCATTAAACGATGCTACACATCAAGATTCAAGATTCAAGAGAGTTTATTGTCATGTGTCCCAGATAGGACAATGAAATTCTTGCTTTGCTTCAGCACAACAGAATATAGTAGGCATGAATACAGAATCGATCAGTGTGTCCATTTACCACTATATAAATATATACATACGTGGATAAATAAGCAGATAAAGTGCAAATAAACAGATAATGGTCTATTAATGTTTAGAGTTTTGTTTGAGTTGAGTTTAATAGCCTGATGGCTGTGGGGAAGAGCTATTTCTGAACCTGGTCGTTGCAGTCTTCAGGCTCCTGTACCTTCTACCTGAAGGTAGCGGGGAGATGAGTGTGTGGCTAGGATAGTGTGGGTCCTTGATGCCAGCCTTTTTGAGGCAGCGACTGCGATAAATCCCCTCGATGGAAGGAAGGTCAGAGCCGATGATGGACTGGGCAGCGTTTACTATTTTTGTAGTCTTTTCCGCTCCTGGGCGCTCAAGTTGCCGAACCAAGCCACGATGCAACCGGTCAGCATGCTCTCTACTGTGCACCTGTAGAAGTTAGAGAGAGTCTTCCTTGACATACCGACTCTCCGTAATCTTCTCAGGAAGTAGAGGCACTGATGTGCTTTCTTTATAATTGCATCAGTGTTCTCGGACCAGGAGAGATCTTCAGAGATGTGCACGCCCAGGAATTTGAAGCTCTTGACCCTTTCCACCATCGACCAGTTGATATAAACGGGACAGTGGGTTCCCATCCTACCCCTTCCAAAGTCCACAATCAGTTCCTTGGTTTTGCTGGTGTTGAGGGCCAGGTTATTGTGCTGGCACCATATGGACAGTCGCTCGATCTTTCTTCTATACTCTGACTGGTCCTCATCAGTGATACGTCCCACAACAGTGGTGTCGTCAGCAAACCTGATGCTGGAGTTTGCACTATGACCGGCTATGCAGTCATGAGTATAGAGGGAGTACAGCAGGGGGCTGAGCACGCAGCCTTGAGGTGCTCCCGTGCAGATTGTTATCGAGGCTGACACATTTCCACCAATACGAACAGTCTGTGGTCTGTGAATGAGGAAGTCGAGGATCCAATTGCAGCGGGATGCACAGAGACCCAGTTCTGCGAGTTTGGTATCCAGCTTGAAGGGGATGGTTGTATTAAATGCCGAGCTGTAATCAAACAGCCTGACATATGAGTTTTTGTTGTCCAAGGGGTCCAGAGCGGAGTGGAGGGCCAGCGAGATCGCGAGATCGCATCCACTGTTGATCTGTTGTGGCAGTAGGCGAACTGGAGTGGGTCCAGGTTTTTGTCGAGGTAGGAGTTGATTTGCGCCATGATCAACCTCTCAAAGCACTTCATCACCACAGACGTTAGTGCCACTGGTCGATAGTCATTGAAGCACGTCACCTTACTCTTCTTGGGCACTGGTATAATTGATGCCCTTTTAAAGCAGGTGGGAACCTCAGACCTCAGGAGTGAGAGGTTGAATATGTCCGTAAAAACTCCAGCCAGTTGGTCCGCACAGGTTTTTAGAACACGACCAGGTATACCATCAGGTCCAGGCGCTTTTCGAGGGTTCACCCCTCTGAATGATTTCCTGACGTCGGCCTCTGTGACTGTGACTAAAATACCATCACAGCGAATGGAGGCTTGAGAAGGCACATCTGTGTTCTCCCTATAAAAGCGTGTGTAAAATGCATTGAGCCCGTCAGGGAGTGATGTTTCGCCGACATTTGAGCTACCTCCCGATTTCGCCTTGTAGGAGGTGATTGCATTCAGGCCCTGCCACAGCTGTCGAACATCTGACATCCTCCAGCTTGGAGCAGAAGTCCCTTTTGGCCTTTTTGATGGCCTTACCAAGGTCGTATCTGGACTTTACCTTCCCCCTCGACTCCATCCAAGGAGCCAAGCAATCTTTCCAGGTGAGGCAGAGGTTCACCTGCACCTCCTCCAACCTCATCTATTGCATCCGCTGCTCTAGGTGTCAACTGCTCTACATCGGTGAGACCAAGCGCAGGCTTGGCGATCGTTTCGCCGAACACCTCCGCTCAGTTCGCATTAACCAACCCGACATCCCGGTGGCTCAGCACTTCAACTCCCCCTCCCATTCCGTGTCCGACCATACTGTCATGGGCCTCCTTCATGGCCAGTGTGAGTCCCACTGCAAATTGGAGGAACAGCACCTCATATTTCGCTTGGGTCGTTTACACTCCAGCGGTATGAACATTGACCTCCAATTTCAGGTAGTCCTTGCTTTCTCCCTCCTTTCCCTCCCCTTCCCAGCTCTCCCACAGCCCACTGTCTCCGCCTCATCCTTTCTTCTTCCCACCCCCCCCCCCCCCCTACCCCCCACCCCCACATCAGTCTGAAGAAACAGCTTAAGGATAGAGGGGAAATCCTTTAGAACCGAGATGAGAAAAACATTTTCAACGCAGAGAGTGGTGAACCTCTGGAACTCTCTGCCACAGAAGGTAGTTGAGGCCAGTTCATTGGCTATATTTAAGAGGGAGTTAGATGTGGCCCTTGTGGCTAAAGGGATCAGGGGGTATGGAGAGAAGGCAGGTACTGGATACTGAGTTGGATGATCAGCCATGATCATATTGAATGGCGGTGCAGGCTCGAAGGGCCGAATGGCCTACTCCTGCACCTATTTTCTATGTTTCTATGAAGAAAGGTCTCAACCCGAAACGTCACCTATTCCTTCACTCCATAGATGCTCCCTCACCCGCTGAGTTTCTCCAGCATTTTTGTCTACCTTTGTAAAAGCGAATAATAAGTCAAGCTTTTAAACATAAGGAGAAGATTATACAATGGTTGAAAGATCAGTAACCGCAGGAAACAATTTCTGGTGACAGATAAAGGAAGCAGATTTAAAATAACTTTTTATCTGAACTGGGAAAGGGTTCAGATTAAACAAATTCTAAGAAACAGAGACAACATTCAAAATGAGAACAGCAACAGGTCATGTTATGAAAAAAAGGATTTGAATTATAATAAATTGCTTGCAATTTAAAGAAAAGTTTGTTGTGGGACAGAGAACACAAATTGGTTGCCTTGTTTCTTCAGTTACCGGATAGTGACCGGAATTTAAAACTTCTTCATATTCTAGAAGGACCATAACAGGTCAGATGTTAGCAGGGAAGAAGTGACTTTGTCAATGGTTTTGCAAGTAGAAAGGGAGCGAAATTAGGACAATATAGGGAACGGAAGGTCAGTACATAGAAGTTGCAAAGCAGAATTATTATGTTTCTTCACACCATGATCTGTTATGTTCTGAAGTACACTGCCTAAAGAAAGGCAAACGTGGATTCAATAGTAACTTTAAATAAACTGGATAAATATGAAGGGAAAAGACATTAACAGGCTACAAAGGCAGAGATGGGGATTGAGATAATAGTTGTCCCAAAGAGCAAATGTGGTGAGCCAAAATACCTGTTTTGTGTCATTCAATAGAACATTGATATTATCAGCTACAAATATCATAAAGATAGGATTTAAAGGTGATAAAACATATTTTTTAAAATTGTTTGTGGAATTAGAGCACAGAAGTCGAATGCTTCGCTTTCTGAGTTAGAACATAATCAGAGACGGAGCTATTACAGAACCAGTATCCTGAAAAAGGCCAATCATACCTGTTTGGTGGTTGCCCAAGGAGTCCCAAGTAAGCCATTGAAAAATCAGTGTTAGGTATTTCACTGGAGATTTAAACATAAGGGCCAGTTTAAAATAATATTAATGGGTCAGAATTTCTAATAACACCATGCAGCCTACACCTGCTGCTAGGTTTCGAATAAATAATTAATCTGATGTGCTCTGGACAATAATAGGTTGGAGAAGTTGCAGGAGTTAGATCTTCCCTGCCTGACAAAGCAATCACAGAAAGGGGAATGAAGGTAGAAGTAGGAAAAGGTACAAGTTCTTTAGTAACTTGTCAGTTTCATTGTTGAACTAAATTGCCATCTACAACACAGCAGTATAGGAATTCAGGTACCAAAGCAATTCAAAACAATGAAACATATCAAAAACTTTAGTATTAAAAACGAGATTAAAAAAACCCACTTAAACACAACTACAATTTTTTTTTAAATCACAAATATTTGCCTCAGTCCCTTGTAGTCTTTCCACTCCATTGAAATGAATGCACCTGGTCCAACCATATGTACTACATGCATGAGCCCACAACAGAATTAGGAAGGGTTCTTCATAAGAAAATTTATGCAACGGAATCCATTTAACTAAACAATGGCAAAACTTAAGCACAACCGCAACTTTAACATACAGAAATAACCAACTTGCTGACAATTACTAGACCCAACATTCCTTTTCAAAAACTGGATAATATTTTGACCGTTTAGAATAGCCTGAAATAGAATTTAGTTTTCTCCTGGACTTTTTTAGTTGTTTAGCCTTGTGTGCCCTTTACCACTGTAAAAAAAAAGTGTATTAATTTTAGCTAAATTTTTGATCATTTCACCTTGTATGCAATACAGATTTTGCGACTCTTCTAAATCAAACACATCATTCTTTTCCGCAATGCAAGGATTGTGCACAGTAGCAGAAAGGTCAGTGATGGTTTTCCATCACGAGCAAGGGATAAGATATCTCTATTTCTTAGTAAAAAACAGTCGCCACAAACATGTCAACTTGATTTAACAGCAGCTTCCTAGAACTTCTTCCTAATTTCCTTTCTCACTGATATAACCATATAACCATATAACAATTACAGCACGGAAACAGGCCATCTCGACCCTTCTAGTCCGTGCCGAACACGTATTCTCCCCAAGTCCCATATACCTGCGCTCAGACCATAACCCTCCATTCCTTTCCCGTCCATATAACTATCCAATTTATTTTTAAATGATAAAAACGTACCTGCCTCCACCACCTTCCCTGGAAGCTCATTCCACACAGCCACCACTCTCTGAGTAAAGAAGTTCCCCCTCATGTTACCCCTAAACTTCTGTCCCTTAATTCTCAAGTCATGTCCCCTTGTTTGAATCTTCCCTACTCTCAGTGGGAAAAGCTTATCCACGTCAACTCTGTCTATCCCTCTCATCATTTTAAAGACCTCTATCAAGTCCCCCCTTAACCTTCTGCGCTCCAAAGAATAAAGCCCTAACTTGTTCAACCTTTCTCTGTAATTTAGTTGCTGAAACCCAGGCAACATTCTAGTAAATCTCCTCTGTACTCTCTCTATTTTGTTGACATCCTTCCTATAATTAGGCGATCAAAATTGTACACCATACTCCAGAATTGGCCTCACCAATGCCTTGTACAATTTTAACATTACATCCCAACTTCTATACTCAATGCTCTGATTTAAAAAGGCCAGCACACTAAAAGCTTTATTTACCACCCTATCTACATGAGATTCCACTTTCAGGGAACTGTGCACAGTTATTCCCAGATCCCTCTGTTCACCTGCATTCTTCAATTCCCTACCATTTACCATGTACGCCCTATTTTGATTTGTCCTGCCAAGATGTAGCACCTCACACTTATCAGCATTAAACTCCATCTGCCATCTTTCAGCCCACTCTTCCAACTGGCATAAATCTCTCTGTAGACTTTGAAAATCTACTTCATTATCCACAACCCCACCTATCTTAGTATCATCTGCATACTTACTAATCCAATTTACCACACCATCATCCAGATCATTGATGTACATGACAAACAACAGTGGACCCAACACAGATCCCTGTGGCACCCCACTAGTCACTGGCCTCCAACCTGACAAACAACCATCCACCATTACTCTCTGGCATCTCCCATTCAGCCACTGTTGAATCCATCTTGCTACTCCACCATTAATACCCAACAATTGAACCTTCTTAACCAACCTTCCGTGAGGAACCTTGTCAAAGGCCTTACTGAAGTCCATATATACAACATCCACTGCTTTACCCTCATCAATTTCCCGAGTAACCTCTTCAAAAATTCAAGAAGTTTAGTCAAACATGACCTTCCAGGCACAAATCCATGTTGACTGTTCCTAATCAGACCCTGTTTATCCAGATGCTTATATATATTATCTCTAAGTATCCTTTCCATTAATTTGCCCACCACTGACGTCAAACTAACAGGTCTATAATTGCTAGGTTTACTCTTAGACCCCTTTTTAAACAATGGAACAACATGCGCAGTACGCCAATCCTCCGGTACTATTCCCGTTTCTAATGACATTTGAAATATTTCTGTCATAGCCCCTGCTATTTCTACACTAACTTCCCTCAATGTCCTAGGGAATATCCTGTCCGGACCTGGAGACTTATCCACTTTTATATTTCTCAAAAGTGTCAGGACTTCCTCTTCTTTGAATCTCATAGTTTCCATAGCTACTCTACTTGTTTCCCTTACCTCACATAATTCAATATCCTTCTCCTTGGTGAATACCGAAGAAAATAAATTGTTCAATATCTCCCCCATCTCTTTTGGCTCTGCAGATAGCTGTCCACTCTGACTCTCTAATGGACCAATTTTATCCCTCGTTATCCTTTTGCTATTAATATAGCTGTAGAAACCCTTTGGATTTACTTTCACCTTACTTGCCAAAGCAACTTCATATCTTCTTTTAGCTTTTCTAATTTCTTTCTTAAGGTTCTTTTTACATTCTTTATACTCCTCAAGCACCTCATTTACTCCATGCTGCCTATAATTATTGTAGATCTCTCTCTTTTTCTGAACCAAGTGTCCAATTTCCCTTGAAAACCATGGCTCTTTCCAATTTTTACTATTTCCTTTCAACCGAACAGGGACATAAAGATTCTGTACTTAAAATTTCACCTTTAAATGTCTTCCATTTCTCTTCCACATCTTTCCCATAAAACAAACTGTCCCAATTTACTCCTTTTAAATCCTTTCGCATCTTCTCAAAGTTAGCCTTTCTCCAATCAAAAATCTCAACCCTAGGTCCAGTTCTGACCCTCTCCATAATTATATTGAAACTAATGGTATTGTGATCACTGGTCCCGAATTGTTCCCCACCTGACCCGTCTCATTTCCTAACAGGAGGTCCAGCATCGCCCCTTCTCTAGTAGGTACTTCTATGTATTGCTGCAAAAAACTTTCCTGCACACATTTTACAAACTCCAACCCATCCAGCCCATTTACAGAATGTGTTTCCCAGTCTATGTGTGGAAAATTGAAATCTCCCACAATCACTACCTTGTGCTTACTACTAATATCTGCAATCTCCTTACATATTTGCTCTTCCAATTCTCGCTCCCCATTTGGCGGTCTATAATACACCCCTATAAGTGTTGCTACCCCTTTCCCATTTCTCAGTTCTACCCAAATAGCCTCCCTAGACGAGCCCTCTAATCTATCCTGCCAAAGCACTGCTGTAATATCTTCCCTGATAAGCAATGCAACACCTCCACCTCTTGCCCCTCCAATTCTATCACACCTGAAGCAACGAAATCCTGGAATATTTAGTTTCCAATCACAGCCCTCCTGCAACCATGTTTCACTGATCGCCACAACATCATACTTCCACGTGTCAATCCAGGCTCTGTTCATCCACCTTTCTTACAATGCTCCTAGCATTAAAATATACACATTTAAGAAACCCACCCTCTCTTATTCTCTGTTTATTGTCTTTTTCTTCTCTCTCCCCTACATTTTGGGTCAGAGTGCTACCATTCTCTGCCTCCTGCCTCACACACTGACTGCTAGCTTTCCCAATTTGAGTCCCTCCCCCCAACCATACTAGTTTAAAGTCTCCCCAGTAGCCTTTGCAAATCTCCCCGCCAGGATATTGGTCCCCCTCGAGTTCAAGTGCAACCCGTCCTTTCTGTACAGGTCGCACCTTCCCCAAAAGAGGTCCCAATGATCCAGAAACTTGAATCCATACCCACTGCACCAGTCCCTCATCCACTCATTTATCCTCCACCTCGCTCCATTCCTACTCTCACTGTCGCGTGGCACAGGCAGTAATCCTGAGATTGTTACCTTTGCAGTCCTTCTCCTTAACTCTCTACCTAACACCCTAAATTCTTCTTTCAGGACCTCTTCTCTTTTTTTACCTATGTCGTTGGTACCTATATGTACCACAACCTCAGGCTCCTCTCCCTCCCATTTCAGGATTTCTTGACACGTTCAGACACATCCCTGACCCTGGCACCAGGGAGGCAAACTACCAACCGGGTCTCCTGTCTGCGTCCACAGAATCGCCTATCCGACCCCCTGACTACAGAGTCCCCTATTACAATTGCCATCCTCTTCTTTTCCTTACCCTTCTGAGCAACAGGACCGGTCTTTGTGCCAGAGGCCCGGCCGCTGTCGCTGCCCCCGGGTAGGCTGTCCCCCCCACCCTTACGCAAACATGTTTACTCCTTACTCAAACATCTCACCTGTTTAGTTCTAATGTGCAAGAACAATTTTACAAATACAATTAACAATTAGGTTGAATAAAAGGCTGTATGTGGCAGGGTTTACCCTTTCTCCCCCCTCGCTGAGACTTGAACTGTCCATCCTACTATATTAGGCTGCATTTTATAACCGACTACCCCACTACTTTTTCTCCCCACAGTTTCAGCCACAATGTACACAAACTGTTACAGACTTTACCAAATTTAGGACAGACTTTGGCAATCCATTTCATTAGTAAATCACAAGCCTCTCTGGAGTGCCTGTACAGCCATGTGATATGCTGCCATGCTCGCTGACAGCGTACATTTCATTTAAAACAATTGTTATGACATTGTTGCTCTGTTGTAAGCAATTATAAAAGCATATAGCATGATAACTGGCCCTTCTGCCCACAATCTGTACTGAAAATGATGCCAAGACCAACTCCTGTCTATCTGCACATAATACATATTCGTCCATTCCATGGATATCCAAATGCTTATCCAAAAGTCTCTTAAAGGCTGCCTCAACCACCACCACAAGCAATGTGTTCCAGGCACTCACCTGCCTCTGTGTGAAACAAACATGCCCCACACATCGCCTTTAAACTTTGCCTCCCACCCCCCCACCGCATCAGTGTTCTCTCTGTCAACACTGTGCATGTGCAGAACATATTGAGCTCATCTGGGAGTGACGCTTCACTGTTGCTTGAGCTGCCCCTGGTTTTGCCTCGTCGGATATCGGCACCTCCTCCTCTTACCCTGATTCCAGACTTAGGCAGAGACCCAAAGGGACACAAAGTGCTACAGTAACTCAGCGAGTCAGGTAGCATCTCTGGGGAACATTGATAGGTGGCTCTTCAGACTGATTGTAAATGGGGAGAAGAAAGCTGGAAAAGCAGGACAAAGCTTGGGAGGTAATAGGTCGACATAGGCGAGAGGGGTCGTGATAGGCAGAGAGCCAGTCCTTAAACGTATATCAAAATACAAAGGCTCTCCACCACAGAATTAGTTAGGTGGACCAAAAAACTGTTGGTTGGATGCTGGTACTAGTGGCTGCCCACTGGTCCAAGGGCTGGGAGATTCCAACTTCAAAAGCAACTCAGCGACACATTGAGGGATTGGATTCAACAATGCGTGTGGTGGCTACAGGACCATTGATCAGTAGGTCAATTCCTGTAACTGTGAGTAATGCCCCTGTCCCACTTAGGAAACCTGAACAGAAACCTCTGGAGACTTTGCGCCCCACCCAAGGTTTCCGTGCAGTTCCCGGAGGTTGCAGGTTGTTGCCAGAGGTTGCAGGTAGTGGAAGCAGGTAGGGAGACTGACAAACAATCCGTGAACCTCCGGGAACCGCACGGAAACCTTGGGTGGGGCGCAAAGTCTCCAGAAGTTTACGTTCAGGTTTCCTAAGTGGGACAGGGGTATAAGCCACCTTAGTCTACAATGTTGCATTGCCATACTGTACCTCAGTTGTCCACCTGATTATGCTCACATGTATTATCACTAACAATTCTTTCAGTACAGGTTTGACTACTTGTACAAACCTAAATTGACAACAGAACATATATTATTTTTCTCATGTGTGGAGTAATGTTGCTGCTCATGAATCCTTAATTGAAAGAAAAATGATTAAACTGCCATTGATTAATGGCACTAACGTTATTAAAATACTGATTTTCCCTTGCTTCATCAAATTAAATCTGAGCAGTTTCAATGAATAACCACAGAACTCTCTTATTATCAGACCCAATTTGCCAACCAAATTTAGGACAAAAGTCGCCCATAGGATTAAAGTTGCAGAAAGAGAACAAAAAAATCAAATGGAACAATCAAAGAAAATTAAAAAGTGCCAAATGAAATCTAGTCTATTCTACTTAACAAGAGTATACACTTGTGAATAGTTTTTCCAAAGATAAAATGTTTCACTAAGTTTATAATAATATGGGTAACTGTCTGAGTGTATAATTTTATAGCTCAACTCTCCATTTTTTACTAATGCTAATGGAAATTTGTTCATTGTAATTGATTTACTAGTCTATCCAATGTAAATATCACAGTCTGGGCTCTTTAACCAGTCGTACATTTCTCTTTGACTGGACAATAAATAAAAATAAGAATTAAAGTAAGCATGCAGGTGCAGCAGGCAGTGAAGAAAGTGAATGGCATGTTGGCTTTTATAACAAGACGAATCGAATATAGGAGCAAAGAGGTCCTTCTGCAGTTTTACAGAGCCCTAGTGAGACCACACCTGGAGTATTGTGTGCAGTTTTGGTCCCCTAATTTGAGGAAGGACATTCTTGCTATTGAGGGAATGCAGCGTAGGTTTACAAGGTTAATTCCGGGATGGCGGGACTGTCATATGCTGAGGGAATGGAGCAGCTGGGCTTGTACACTCTGGGGTTTAGAAGGATGAGAGGTTATCTCATTGAAACATATAAGATTGTTAAGGGCTTGGTCACACTAGAGGCAGGAAACATGTTTCCGATGTTGGGGGAGTCCAGAACCAGGGGCCAAAGTTTAAGAATAAGGAGTAAGCCATTTAGAACGGAGACGAGGAAACACTTTTTCTCACAGAGAGTGGTGAGTCTGGGGAATTCTCTGCCTCAGAGGGTGGTGGAGGCAGGTTCTCTGGATGCTTTCAAGAGACAGCTAGATAGGGCTCTTAAAAATAGCGGAGTCAGGGGATATGGGGAGAAGGCAGGAACGGGGTACTGATTGGGGATGATCAGCCAGGATCACATTGAATGGCGGTGGTGGCTCGAAGGGCCAAATGGCCTACTCCTGCACCTATTGTCTATTGTCTACAAGAAGTTTTTTAAATTAATTTGTTTTAATACAACATTGAGCAAATACTGCTGTTTAATATAAATGTCTAATTCTTGCACTTGAGAATGAGATGTATTTGAAATATAATGGAAACGCAGCTTACTGAAAAATATGTACTGCATCATAACATAAAAGAAAGTGAGCTATAGTTGTGGAAATCTTGTAAAATAGATAAGGTATTCTAAGGTCAGGACTATTCATATGTTTATGGTGCTAATGAAAGATTTAGATGTGTGCCTTCATGTGAAATTGAGATTAGCTTGGAATGCTGTGGAAGATTACATGGACTCCAGTAATGAAGTTGGAATCTTGTATCAATATTAATCCAAGTTGTGATGAAAATATATATTTATTATAATTATTAAATTGTGCTGTTTTCATTACATGAATGGAATCCATATTTCTTGGAGTACAGGAGACTGAAAGGTAATCTTATAGAGATGTATCAAGTCACGAGGGACATAGACAGGGTGAATGCACATAGCCTTTTTCCCCACGGTAGGAGAATCAAGAACTAGAGGGCATAGGTTTAAGGTAAGAGGGGAAAGGTTTAATTGGAATCTGAGAGTCAACCTTTTACAGAGGGTGGTGGATATTTGGAACAAACTGCCAGAGGAATACTTGAGGCAGATACAGCAACATTTAAAAGATATTTAGGCGTGTACATAGAAAAGAAAGGTTTGGAGGTATCGGGGCCAAACACAAGCAAATGTGGTTAGCTTAGATGGGGCTGGTAAATAACTTGATTGGTGTAGACATGTTGGTCTGAAGGGCCTGTTCCATTCTTGAGTTAAAGGACGACAGTTTGACTCAAGGATGGAAGATTTCAATTTTGCAGGTTATTTATTGCATTGTAGACATTTGTTAAGTTAAAAATATAAAGTTATAAGTTGACATCCTACTATTATGATAAAACAATGTTATATCTTACACCTTCAATGTTGTATCGTGCACTTTCAATGTTATATTTTGCCCTTTCAATGTTATATTTTGCCCTTTCAATGTTATATTTTGCCCTTTCAATGTTATATTTTACCCTTTCAATGTTATATTTCACACTTTCAATATTATATTTCACACTTTCAATGTTATATCTTGCACTGAATGTTGTATCCTTTATTTTGCACTGTGGACTGCTTGATTGGATTCATGTCTTTTCTATTACTAGATAGCACACAAACGAAAGCTTTTCACTATACCCTGGTACATGTGACAATAATAAACTAAACTATGACAACGTTTCCCTACATGTAAATAGCACTATGTCCAGTTCCTAATTAATACTACAAAGTACTTCTTCTTCTTCTTCTTCTTCTTGCATGTGGCGTGCACAGCCTAAAGTTGTAAGACAACTTGTTCTGTTTGATCTTCTGTTTGTGCACGCCAGGTTGATTGCATTCTTCGAAACAGGGTTGCCCACGTGAAAGTTGCAATCTCCCACCCCCTACAAAGAACTACATTGATATAAAAGATTTGTGGCGTATCTCCTTTCATTTTTATGGCAACCAATTACAGCAATATAATTACATGAATGTGTGCCCCAATAAACATCTTACACACTTGAAATCTTATACAATATATTTTCCCTAAATATGTTCTTTAACAAAATGAAACTTCAAAGAAAAATGCCACAAAACTAAACCTCAATGTCTGGCATGGAAACAACACTGCAACATCCAGATCTATATCATATCAAAGATTGTGCCATCAAAGGAAGTCAATTGGTCAAAAAAGAACTCTTGACCTGCAGCCTTCATGTTTTCATCCAAGTAATTTTAATAAGGAGTTCCACTCCTCAACATTTTCAGGCAGTGCATTTCAATTGCTTAGAATCCTCTGGCTAAGAAAATACATCCTTTAACTATCCTCTAACCTTTCTACCAAATCTCTTTGGTATTGACTTATCTGTCACGGGAAATGGTTACTTTAATCCATTCTTTCGAGGCACCTTTTAAATTTGTATTCCCAATTAAATCTCCCCTCAGCCTTCACTGTTCCAAAAGTAAGACACCCAGGCAAGCCAATCGTTCCGCCGAGCTAAATTTCTCGTGCCCATGGGAAAATAACTGTAAATCTCATCGATTCATTTTCAGTGCAGTTATATCATTCCTGGTATGTGGTGTCCAGAACTATATCTAGTCATTTAGGTGTAGCCTAATAATTATACCATAGTATCCCTGTTCATATCTTCATGTTATTTGGAAATTACTCCATTGCCTTGTTCAGCAAGTTACTGTATCTACCTCTACTAAAACCTACAAGGATCTGCCAACGTTTCCAAATTGTTGTTGTTTTGTACAATAATAATTAGAAGTAAACCCACATTTGCATAGGGCTATTCCTTGATGCATTTTTGCAGTGCTCAGTAACTTTTGTGCCCAAATACAAGACCCATTCAAACATATTCTCTTTTCACGCATGAAAGCCATTTGGTGCATTTTTCATCCACAGCAAACATAGAAACATAGAAAATAGGTGCAGGAGTAGGCCATTCGACCCTTCGAGCCTGCACCGCCATTCAATATGATCATGGCTGATCATCCAACTCAGTATCCTGTACCTGCCTTCTCTCCATACCCCCTGATCCCTTTAGCCACAAGGGCCACATCTAACTCTATCTTAAATATAGCCAATGAACTGGCCTCAACTACCTTCTATGGCAGAGAATTCCACAGATTCACCACTCTCTGTGTGAAAAATGTTTTCCTCATCTCGGTCCTAAAAGATTTCCCCCTTATCCTTAAACTGTGACCCCTTGTTCTGGACTTCCCCAACATCGGGAACAATCTTCCTGCATCTAGCCTGTCCAACCCCTTAAGAATTTTGTAAGTTTCTATAAGATCCCCCCTCGATCTTCTAAATTCTACTGAGTACAAGCCGAGTCTATCCAGTCTTTCTTCATATGAAAGTCCTGACATCCCAGGAATCAGTCTGGTGAACCTTCTCTGTACTCCCTCTATGGCAAGAATGTCTTTCCTCAGATTAGGAGACCAAAACTGTACGCAATACTCCAGGTGTGGTCTCACCAAGACCAAGCAACATTTACCAACCTTTAAAAAGATGAACCTGATGTTCCATTCATGATTCACCTTAGTACTACTGGCATGTTTTCACTGTTGTCTTTGCACTTGATCACATTGGCTTGCAAGACTTATTTCTGCCTCACTCTCAGAAAATGAAGCAATAATATGTAAAGTATACGTTCATTTATAACTCCCAGACAAACAAGAAACAAACCCGCAGTATTAGGAAGGAAATGGGTATTAATAACCATATAACAATTACAGCACGGAAACAGGCCATCTCGGCCCTACAAGTCCGTGCCGAACAAGATCCTGACTGGGATGGTACTGTGTGCTCTCTGTATGCACCCACCTCAATTTTCATTACTGAGTCTTCTTGGTAGAAACATAGAAACATAGAAAAATAGGTGGAGGAGTAGGCCATTCGGCCCTTCGAGTCAGCACCGCCATTCAATATGATCATGGCTGATCATTTTAAAACAGTACCCCGTTCATGCTTTTTCCCCATATACCTTGATTCCTTTAGCCCTGCGCTAAATCTAACTCTTGAAAGTACCTCATTTCTAGATCTTACAGTTAATTTCAAAGTCATGCAGCGTTTTCTGCCTAACATGCCTCACAGTGGTGTGGGGTTACTCATTAAGGGCCTGTCCCACATGGGCGTCATTTGGGCGATATTTTGGCGACAGCCGAAAAAGAGGTTGTCACGTGGTGACCCGTGGCGAGGAGTGGTGACTCATGCAGTGACGAGCGGTAACGTATGGTGCTTCCCTGTCACCCCAGGATTTTGGAATGTTCAAAATCCTGGGGCAACATTTGGGTGTCTCATTATGTCGTGCGCCCTGTCACACGCTGACATGTGCCGTCCTGTGGGTGATGCCCGGCTAGGGTTGGGGTTGGGGACCACAGATGGGGTGTAAAATATTCTTCCTTCAATGCATGGATTTTAAACATTAATATATAAAAATTAATATAATAAAATCAATTGTGCAAATGAAAAGATGTCTGAGTCGTTCAGTTTTATTTATAGATGTATTGGTCCGCTTCCAGATCCGCTCACCATCTCTTTTCACAGGGATGGATTCAGTGAGTGTAGACTGAACTCCCCTCTCCCCTCTTCCCCCCTCCCGCCCCATCCCTCTTTCTCCATTCCCCCTACCCTTCTCCCCTCCCCTCTCACCCCCTTCCCCCCTCTTCCTCCCTTCTCCCTGCTCCACTTTTCTCCCCCTTATCCACTACCCCCCCCCCCCTCACATACCCTTCTCCCCCTCTCCCTCCTTTCTCCCATTCTCCACCACCCCCCACTTTCCTTGGCGCCCCCACCCCATTTGTGGACCCAGCCTGCGACCAGCAATCCCCGCACACTATCCCACACACGCTACGGACAATTTATGCAAACCTGTGCGCCTTTGGAATGCGGGTGGACACCCAAACCCTAACCCTAGCCCTAGCCCTAACCCTGATCCTAACCCCAGCTCCTACCTGCTCCTCATGGGAACTAAACTGTTGGCCATAAGTTGTTAGTGGGATCTAGCTGTCACAGGCTGGGTCCACAAATGGGGGGCATCCCCCTCTCCTCCCTTCTCCCCGCTCCACTCTTTTCCCCCTTATCCACTACCCCCTCCCCTCACATCCCCTCCTCCCCCTCTCGCTCCCTTCGCCCATTCTCCACCCCCCCCCCCCCCCCACTTTCCCGACGCCCCCATTTGTGGACACAGCCTGTGACAGCTAGATCCCACTAATTGTACTGCACAAAAGGCCACAACATCTATTTTAGTAACATTGACTATGGGATAAATGCAGACTTTGGGAACACCCCCCATCTTTCCCCCCCCCCCCCCCCCCCCCCCCTCCCATGACCCCTCGCCTTGTTTCAAAATGGGTGGTGGGTATTTAGACTCAGTGGTCGGAGCAGGTGGGTGGCACTGGTACATTGACAACATTGCCTGAACCCAGTTGAAAAGCCCGCTGCCTCTGGAACATTGCCTGAACCCGTTGAAAAGCCCGCTGCCTCTGGAACATTGCCTGAACCCAGTTGAAAAGCCCGCTGCCTCTGGAACATTGCCTGAACCCAGTTGAAAAGCCCGCTGCCTCTGGAACATTGCCTGAACCCAGTTGAAAAGCCCGCTGCCTCTGGAACATTGCCTGTACCCAGTTGAAAAGCCCGCTGCCTCTGGGGGTTTGGAGAGACCATTGGAAGAGAGATCTGCCTCTGGGACAACTCATGGCCAACAGTTTAGTTCCCAACATTGGGGGTCCGAGTCCAACCCCTGGGGCCCCTGTGTCACATTTAGTTCAGAGATACTGTGCCCTTCAGCCCACCGAGTCTGCACCGACCAGCGATCCCCCGCACACTATCCCACACACGCTAGGGACAATTTATACTTATACTAAGCCTATCAACCTAAGGTTACGGTTACGGTTAGGGCTAGGGTTAGGGTTAGGGTTAGGGCTGGGGTTAGGGTTTCCTCCCGCATTCCAAAGGCGCGCAGGTTGGTATAACATGTCCCTAGCGTGTGTGCGGGGGATCGCTGGTCGCCGGCTGGGTCCACAAATGGGGGGCGTCGGAGAAAGTGGGGGGGGGAGGGGGGGGTTGGAGAATGGGAGAAGGGAGGGAGAGGGGGAGAAGGGGATGTGAGGGGAGGGGGAGAGGAGTGGAGCGGGGAGAAAGGAGGAAGAGGGGGAAAGGGAAGAAGGAGGGGAGAAGGCAGGGGAGAAGGGTAGGGGGGAGTGGAGAAGGAGGGATGGGGGCGGGAGGGGGGACGAGGAGACAGGGGAGTTCAGTCTACACTAATTGAATCCATCCCTGGTGATCGGATCTGGAAGCGGACCAATACATCTATAAATAAAACGAAACGACTCAGACATCTTTTCATTTGAACAATTGATTTTATTTGTATTAAATTTAATGTATTAATGTTTAAGATCTATGCATTGAAGGAAGAATATTTTACAGCCTCAACCCTAACCGGACATCACCCGCATGACAGCATACGTCAGCGTGTATGTCGTGCAACTCGACGGTTTCACGGGCGTCACTCACTGACGCTCTGCAGTCGCCCAAATGTCACCCAAGTGAGACAGGCCCTTTATAGTGGATTCTCTATATGGACAAATATGGCAGTGTGGGTGATGCTGTGGGCAAAAAAACACATCTACTGCTTGTCGATATTCCCTCCACTTCAGGGCAGCTTTCTAACCCGATGTACTATGGCTATCATGTAGAGGGTTCTTTAAGGCTGAGACTTGCTTGCTCCCAGAGCTAATGGGAAAGATCCTGCCCTTGTGCAGATTGTGCAGGCAGCTGCTGCCAGCACTTGTACTGGCTATTGCTAGCACTGTTTTCATGAAGCAATGTGAAAGAAAACCACATTGAAGAGTTTTGGTGGTCCACTAATTGAATGTTGGGATTAAACACAGCACCCTTTCTGTGCGCAGTACAACAATGACATTCTATGTGTTGGCATTTTTAGTATTTATGCGAGGAAACCTGTGCAGGAGATCAATTTAGCTGGGAAAAGCTGATTTTCCATTTAAATCAAATGTAATACTTGTAATACTAGACCATTGACACATCTATTCAATGCCCTTTCAAAAGCTTACCCTATAGTACAATGTCTAGAATTGTTAGAGACACTGCCCTGAACAAATTCATTACAACATTATAAACGTTAGGATTTTACCAATTTACTGAATGTTCTTTATTCAAAACCAAATGGGCATGCGTATGTAATTGGGTTGCTTATCAACTATGGGCTGGATTTATTTGGGCAGGGTGGGGGTTTGAGTTCTATGTGTGTCAATGTTAAGGCTAGCATTTATTGTTCATCCCCAATTGCTCATGAACTGTTGGGGTTGCTAAGTCATTTCAGAGGGCATTAAATCAATCACACTGTTGGATCTAGAGTGACATATAGGCCAGATCAGATAAGGATGGCAGATTTGCTTCCCTGAGAGACTATAGTGAAGCAGATGAGTTTTTACAACAACCTAATAATTTTTGTGGTCATCATTACTAATGACTAATTTCCTTAAAATTCGAGATAATTAACTGAATTTAACTCCCAGTGTCACCACATGGGATTTTGATATCATGTCTCTAGTTTCTTAAGAGCCTGTCCCACTTAGCCGATTTTTTGGCGACTGCCGGCGATTGTCATAGTTGTAGCAGGTCGCCGAAAAACTAGCGACTGGACCCCCCCAACGACAATGTCTACAACAATGTCTACGACAAGCTACAACAACCTACCACCTAGTCGACATCAAGCTACAGCATACTACCGATAGCCGGCGACCCATTAGAACGTCCACCCACGACCACACCTACCACAACCGATGTTCAGCTACATCCACCCGCGACCAGCTATGACAAGCTACGACCCTATCGGCGACAACTGAAGACAACTTAAGACAATTCAGTCGCCGGTACCTGTCGCCGGTTGACTAGGTTGACGTAGGTAGTCGCCAGTGGAATTCACCGAGGTCAGCACTGGTGACAATGTACGTCACCTGGCAACAACCTACGTCATCCTGCTGTACCTTACCTTAATTTTATCCTTGTAATATCATTGCTGAGGTGACCCGTTGTCTTGTCAAAAACATTTCATTGTACCGTTGACCCTGTGTAAACCTACATATGACAAATAAAAACTGAACTGAACTGAACCTACTTCATCCTGGCGACAACCTACGACAGCACCTACATCAGGAGAAGTCAAGCTACTACGCTCATTGGCGTCAAGCCCACTGTCGCCGAAAAATGTTGAACATTTCAAAATCCAGCGGCGAGCAGAAAAACGTTACGACTCTTTGGGTGACTGAGGAGACTACTCATGACCATACAGGCGACACCACAGCGACCATGTGGCGACAGCCTAGCCGCCTGTAATTGCCTAAAAAATCACCTAAGTGGGACCTATAGTCCTGCAAGTAACCGATTATCTGAAAACTAGTCTACATCTATATAACTGAAATTCTCATCTTGACCACTTCCTGTCTGCTCTGTATATTAATTTCAGAGAAAAGCTACCATATATCGCTATGATTTTTTGGCCATCTTACTCACAGTCCTCCTCTGCTGAGGCAGACCAGAGTGTTTTTCCGATTGATGAAAAATAAAAAAGTTATGAGTGTTTAAAAAATCTTGAGATCAGCTGATTGGTCCTCTCGCCTGTCAATCACCACGATAAAGGTAATGCCCCTTCTAGGTGGGGGGCAGGACTATAAAACCCCAGATGCCTGGAAGTGAGTCAGTCACTCTGGAAGATCGTGAGGGAGAGTCCACAACTGTGATTCTAAGCTGTGAATCAACTGAACTATGAGTCTGCAATGTACTTGCAATAAATGATTTGTTAGCCTTTAATGACAATACATTGAGTTGTTTGGCAATTGGTGGCCTGCACTCTGCTTGAAATGCTATAAAATTGAATTTGGTGGCCTGCACTGCTTGTAATGCTTTGAAATTGAATTTGGTGGCATGCACTCTGCTTGAAATGCTATGAAATGCAATTTGGTGGCCTGCACTCTGCTTGAAATGGAATTTCATGGAATAGCTGTGAGTGAACTGACAGCCCACCAGCCCCAAGTGACTGATCTGTCAGCCCACTGGCCCTGCGTGACTGAGCTGCCAGCCCACCAGGCCTGAGTGACTGAGCTGCCAGCCCAAGAATCTATTCGGCCCACAATGTCCATACTAGCCCTCTGGAAACCAGTCCCTTTGGCCCACAACACCCATACTAGCACTCCAGAAAGCCCCCCCCCCCCTCCCCCTCTACTGGCCACCAATATTGGAATTGGTGGAGAGATGGAATATTGCGTTGGGGGACCAGCCCTCCCGTGTGAACACTTAGTCTAGTTGATACCCTAAATGTTTCACACAGTGAACTGGGCGATCAATGTATCCTGGAACAAGCCTTTCTAGAACCACTCATAATTCTGCCAAATAAATCTGGTGGGAAGATATTCAAATGTGGGACAAGGAGCATTTCATACTCATGTATTACAAATAAACCAAATTTCCTGTTAAATGCAGTCATATTATACAGATTGTTTGTGACCTATATGTACAAAGACTCCAAGTCCCTCTGTACCACAGTATTGAACTAACTTTCCATGTTTTCCTGCTAATCTAATACTTTGTTGGGCTGAAGCCCAATATCCCCATTTGAGCAGCCCCATGATAGTCCCCTGCATCGTATAGATTTGTTAGTCACTTTAAACAGCCATCCATATTTGTACCTTCTTCAAACTTCTTATTCATACTGATCACATTTAAGTTTTCACCACTGATATATGAAACAAAAAGTAGCGTCCTGGCACTGAGCACTTCATAACCCCACTAGAAAGAGCTGCCCTGTCACAAAAGTGCGCTCTCCCTATACTTCCTGCTCCGGAGCTCAAATGTATTCCAAGTTACGTGACCAGCTTCACTCATAAAGCTCTTCTGAAGTGTATCGCTTCCATTTACCCAGACTTAATTAAATTAAGTGAGGGCCCCATTATTGCAGCTACCTGTTGATATTTTTTTATTTAGAAATACAATTCATATCTTTGGAAATACCACAAGAAATTATTAAAATTTCTCATTTCAACAAAGAGGTTGCTTAAAGTATTTAAGATTGCTTTAAGAAAAATCAACCTTTTCCATCTTAACATGCGTGTACCTACTTTTAGAAAGTTTTAAAAACAGTATTAAATTCAGCCAGTGCATGATATAAACCTTTCCATAAGTTTAATAAAATGTGCATTTATTTGGCTATATTAATTCAGGGGAGCACACAGGGGATTTCTTGGAAGGGGCTGAATTCTACAGAAACCATTCCATTCAAGCTAATTTACTTTTATATATGTTTATATATGTGTGCACAAGTGCAATGTATTGTAGTGAAACTAACACTGTAATTGCTACTAAAATATTTACTTCATCTTAAAGCTAGAACTTGTGCTTGCACTACCCTCCCAAATACATATATTGACAACAACAAAGTAGCTACACTTCAGGATGAAAGCAATCAATCCAACTGTAAAAGGAACAGAGGTTAGAATACTAGAAAAGGGTTAACGAATGTTTAATAAACATTAAAGTCAACATTTATTTAATTTCTGAATAGATTAAAGGGCAAAAACATAGTTTACAGGTTTAACACACAATAGTGGTTCCGGTTTCTGAGTTGGCTAATCCCAGCTATTGCAGGAATTACATTTGTTTTATTTACCTAACAAGATGGAAATGCTCTTTTAAGAACATAGTCAACAACCACACTATTAGTAAAAATGTGAATATTGCAGTGATATGAAAAGAAAAGGATACTTTCATATTTTTATAATGTTATAAATATGTCTGTTTATAGCTTTAAATTGTTCCAGGAATTCTCTTTTGGACAAATTGTGAGCTGGACCAATTTTACAGCCAAACCCAAACCTAATTATAGTTTGCTGTATGACATTTATCAAAACAGAGCACATTTCAGAAGAATGTATTCATGTTTGGCCAACAATTTGAAAGCAATGTAAGAAATTATGCTGTGGACAGTTCTCTCAGTGTTATCGCATTGCTCTTCCACCAAAATATTTTTGAATGGTAAATATGATCAAAAATTAAAATAGCTACTTCAAAATATATTTGGACAGGGATGTGAATAGGAAAGGTTTAGAGGGTTTTGGGTGAAACACGGGCAAATGGGACTAGGTTAGATGTGGTATCTTGGGCTATGTGGATGAGTTGGATCAAAGGTCCTGTTTCCGTGCAGTATGATTCTACAATACTCAGATGGAAAGAAGAACCACAAGCACGAAACATTCAACATTTTTCAAATAAAGTTTTAAAATCAAATAACGAATATTAAAATAATGTATACAGTTTTTTAAATGCAAATCAAAAGTCCATCTAAGGGGCACTTCTGTAAATTTGCCATCTCTGTAACATGTGCAAACTGTGAACTTAATTTGAGTAAGTCTCTTTGCTTCACAACTTGTATGAAGTAAATTATCATTATGAACAAGATTGAAAGAAAAGGGAATTAAAAAAAACTCGTATTCCCTGACAATGACATAAAATTTGTTAGTCATGTCACATTTAATGGTTTTCTGCAGAAATGCTCTCAGTACCCTGAGGGTTAATTGCCATTTGGATTCTCAGTTTATGTTTGACTGGTGACTTAATTCATTACAAATTGTGACAGTCTTGGTTTGCTCGATGCCATACTGTCTGATGTAATATGGCACAAAACATTTGTGTGAAATATCTGCAGAATCACTAATTTTCTATAAATTGATTACTCACAATACAATCCCTCCCACTATAATTTAAAAACAATATTGGAATCTCTATAGTAGATTATTTTTTTTCCCTCCTATAAATCCTTTCAGACCTCAATATGGCAGAAAAAGATTGAAATGCTCAGGAGATGATTCCTCTTTATTTTTTTTAATGAAAGGCTGTATAATAATTTTTCTGTATGGCAGCAGCTGTCAGAAAAAGCTTTCCAGTTCAGGTCTATTATGGGAGAAGCAATACCCGATCCTATGGCACAGAGTTACACACAGGGACCAACACTGATTGACAGCTTGTCATCATGACGTCTTATTCCATCTCTGTTATGGAGAAAATTAATGTCACGCCACCAGCCTTATGACTTGCTGTCATCTTATAACTGCTCACCTTTTATCAATGCACCAAATAACATTTCAAGCCCATCGTCTCACAGTGGACAATTCGGTCAAGGGACATAAAATCAGACCACTGTGAAATGTCATAATAAAAATGGAATGCTAACAACTTCTTTCTAAACTAGCTTGACTCAATTTAAGGAGTGACAAAGGGGAAACCAGTGGTTTCATGCTCCCATTCCAAAGAGGTCACCAAATCGCCTTCAGGCAGCAATCCATTAATGTGCATTAAAGAAAACCAAGGGATATTGGAGGAGGTTTCTTCACATTAATGACATGAACTGAAATGTCTATTCAATTTGATGCATTTGCACATTGGTTACCAATAGTTGAATTACTGTAATACACTCATTTTCTAGGCTAACTCAACCTGATAGCAGGCCACAAATAGTGCTCAGCTTTTCCAAAAGAATCAGGTAATTTAAGCAAAAGAATCACAGGCACCCTCCTGGCCCCCTACCCACCAACCACCGATGGCACATAGCCGACCCCCGTGTAATCTTTTTATGTTAGAATTTTCAAAACATTAGCTCAGAGAAGTGTCATATTTTATTCATTCACACCCAAACTTGGTCTACGTATTAAAGCCACACCAACTGGAGGGCATATTATGGGAGCCTGATTCCTTCTATTAACTAAAATAGTGAAATGTCATGAAGGCCGTCAGCATCCATAAAGACTCCTCACACCCTTGTAATGGACTGTTCGAACTACTTCCCTCCGGCAGACGTTACAAGGCCTTCTACGCCCGAACCTCCAGACTCAGGAACAGCTTCATTCCCAGAGCTATAGCGGCTCTGAACCGGCCCTGCTGAGTGCCCCCCACCCCCCCTGGATTGTCTCCCTCAGATGGTCACGTTGCACAGACACATCTGCACTTTAGTCTGTTTGGACTATTTTACTGTTCTTTTACAAACCATGTTCTCGGGGTATCTAAATCTAAATTGTATTAGTTATTTATGTTATGACATCGGATGGAAGCTGCATACCAAATCTCGTTGCGCTTATGTGCAATGACAATAAAATATATTATTATTATTATTATTATTATGATTATGATTACAGAATGGTACTTCCTTTGTTGTGTTCATGTCGACATTTAAAATGGAATTATTGACAAATTGTATATCACCCCGCACTTGAGAGACCTATAAAAACATTTGATAGGTACCAACAAGCCTTTCAATATTTTTGCAAAGGCATGATAGATTTATAATTTTTGTAAGCCTAGATGCAAGAAGACATTCCCCAATGAGTACAGCAAGTGCCCTGTTCAAAGGTAGACACAGAATTCTGGAGTAAGTCAGCGGGACAGGCAGCATCTCTGGAGAGAAGGAATGGGCAACGTTTCAGGTCGAGAGCCTTCTTCAGACTCTGAAGAAGGGTCACAACCCGAAACGTCGCCCATTCCTTCTCTCCAGAGATGCTGCCTGTCCCGCTGACTTACTCCAGCATTTTGTGTCTACCTTCAATTTAAACCAGCATCTGCAGTTCTTTCCTACACAAGTGCCCTGTTCATCTGTTTGAAGAGAATGTGTAAAGCATTTGCTACCCATTCAATGCCTGGCTGATAAGATAGGTTTTTATTACATTTGGTTGTCCAGTACATGTCTGTTAGGGATCAGGATATTTTCAGATAATATTTCACATTTTTAAAGCTCTGTCAATGGTTCCTACTCCCATGTTGATGGACAAGGTATAGTTGTATTCTGGAGCGCAGAAGGTTAAGGGGGGACTTGATAGAGGTCTTTAAAATGATGAGAGGGATAGACAGAGTTGACGTGGACAAGCTTTTCCCTTTGAGAATAGGGAAGATTCAAACAAGAGGACATGACTTCAGAATTAAGGGACAGAAGTTTAGGGGTAACATGAGGGGGAACTTCTTTACTCAGAGAGTGGTAGCGGTGTGGAATGAGCTTCCAGTGGAAGTGGTTGCGGCAGGTTCGTTGGTATCATTTAAAAATAAATTGGATAGGCATATGGATGAGAAGGGAATGGAGGGTTATGGTATGAGTGCAGGCAGGTGGGACTAAGGGAAAAAAGTTGTTCGGCACGGACTTGTAGGGCCGAGATGGCCTGTTTCCGTGCTGTAATTGTTATATGGTTATATGGTTATATGGTATTCAAATTATGGCCAACTCATCAAAATAGAACATTTTATTTTAATTGCAGGACTTTGTCACGTTTTCTCTGTACATTGTTTTAAGCTAAACTCGGTGTAATAGCTCCTCTCTCTGCTCATTGTGTAAAACTGCAATGATTGAGCTGCATTTCGGGTAAACTGCATTTCAGTATTTAATCAGAATTATTTCCATATACCTGTATATATATTCATGTCAGCATGCTGATGAAAATATTTGAACTCAAATGCATGACATAATTCAGCAGTGGTTCGCAGGCTCCCAAAATTATACAACATTCCTCAGCCATAACCTTGCCACAACACACAACCACTTTCCTTTGGAGAGGAGGCAAAATGTATAAGTATTTGGTCTGAGCCAATCATACACAACTTCTTACATTCTTTACAGTAGAAACATGATAGTAGATCATTTATCTGTTTTCTCAGATACAGTTAGTGCATGGGAAACAACTAAACAGAAGTCTGAGAAAATATTCAAGTAAAAGGAAGTTTAATATTTCAAGAAACAAAATTTAGTTTTTAGTTTTAGAGATAGAGCACGGGAACAGGCCCATCGAGTTCGCACCGACCAGCGATCCCCGCACATTAACACTATGCTAACACCTACACACTCTAGGGGCAATTTACACTTATACCAAGCCAATTAACCTACAAACCTGTACGTCTTTGGAGTGTGGGAGGAAACTGACAAAACCCACGCAGCTCACGGGGTGAACGTACAAACTCCGTATAGACAACACCCGTAGTCGGGATCGAACCCAGGTCTCTGGCGCTGCAAGCGCTGTAACGCTGCAAGGCAGCAACTCTGTGAAACTGTACCGCCCTAAAATGACATACTCGTTTTTTTTTAAAGATGTTATTTTGTTCATTTATGGGTAATCTCTTTCAGCAAATACCTGGCCACGTACTATTCATTGGCCCAGCGAAGATGATTATGTTTGAGGAAGGATGTTCTGACCTAAATCAGCCACATGACACAACCACAGTTTCAATCTCAGAATTGGACAACCGAGCCATCGCAGCCCTCACAGGATAGAAAACTCCAGATTTATACGTTCTGGATAACAAAAAAAATCTCTATTGTGAATCGCCAACTCCTTTATGACACTGTCTTTGGTTCAAGAGGCTAAAGGGCCTGTCCCACGAGCATGCGACTACATGCGGCAAGCGTGACCTAACGTGGTCGCTTGAGCCGTACGGCCTCGCGGGGCCGGTCCTACTTCGATCGCCGGAGCCGTATGGAGTTGTGCGGAGCTGGTCCCGACATCGCCCGGGGCTCCGAAAAACTGACAGTGTTCAAAAATCCCGCGCGGCAACGGCCTGCCGGCCCGCAGCCGCCTCGACGCCGTACGCACCGCCTCGACGCCGTATGCACCGCCTCGACGGGCATACACAGCGTCTCGACGCCGTACGCAGCATCTTGACGCCGTACGTCACGCGCGAACTTCCCGGGGACTTCGCTCGAACTTCACGTCAATCATTCGACCTCCGCTCGGCCCCCGCTTCCGGTTTGGTCGCGCTTGCCGCATGCATTTGCATGCTGGTGGGACCGGCCCTTTACAGGGATCACTCGACCTCCGCGCGACCTCCGCGCGGCCCCCGCTTCCGGTTAGGTTGCGCTTGCCGCATGCAGTCGCATGCTCGTGGGACAGGCCCTTTAGAACTGTGTTTGAGGGTAAGTGTTGAGACATTGTCTTAAGAAGCTTCGATAAGAATACTGAGTGAAATGTGATGGCAAGGTAAAATAAGTTTTTTTTAATGACTCTTCTTTGGTCTAAGTGCCATAGGGATGACAATTAGGGGACTGGTGTGCT